>NC_069505.1:545398939-545408326 GCF_027579735.1 Bombina bombina | reverse complement strand
GGGTGGGATCCGATATACGGCGTAGTTTTCGGCGCAAGCGAGGGAAACCCGCGCCGCCCGTAGTTTCACTCGCACATCGAGGTATTACATATACCCTGCCGGCAGTTGCTAAGTGCCGTAAGTCTGATAAACCAGCGATGTCCAGAAATGAGCGTAACTACAAATTTCTGGAGTCGCCAGTGACTTACGGCACTTTAGAAACTGCCTGCGCCTAAAAAAACTAACTAAAATATTAAATCTCCCGTTACTGTCTAACACGCCTCCCAAAAATCAGCCCAATACGTATAACCCTATATCCGCAATCCCCCCTCTCACTCCTAATAATAAATGTATTAACCCCTAGACCGACAACCCCCCACAACGCAATAAGCCTAATTATTAACCCCTAAACCGCCATAGCCCACACCGCAATAAACCTATCCTAGTATTAACCGCTAAAACCGCCGCTCCCAGAGCCCACCGCCACCTACATTATATGTATTAATCCCTAAAACCGCGCTCCCAGACCCCGCAGCCACCTGCATTTATGTATTAACCCCTAAACCGCCGCTCCCGGACCCCGCCGCCACCTACATTAAATTTATTAACCCCTAATCTGACCCCATACACCGCCGCCACCTACATTAAATATATTAACCTCTAATCTGACCCCCTACACCGCCACCTACATTAAATATATTAACCCCTAATCTGACCCCCTACACCGCCGCCACCTACATTAAATATATTAACCTCTAATCTGCCCCCCTACACCGCCGCCACCTACATTAAATGTATTAATCCCTAATCTGACCCCCCTACACGCCGCCACCTACATTAAATATATTAACCTCTAATCCGACCCCCTACACCCGCCCCTACATTAAATTCATTACCCCCTAAACCTAAGTCTAACCCTAACACCCCCTAACTTAATTATTATTTAATAAAATCTAAATAATATTACTATTATTAACTAAATTATTCCTATTTAAAACTAAATACTTACCTATAAAATAAATCCTAAAATAGCTACAATATAATTATATTACATTGTAGCTATTTTAGGATTTATATTTATTTTACAGGCAACTTTGTATTTATTTTAACTAGGTACAATAGCTATTAAATAGTTAATAACTATTTAATAGCTACCTAGTTAAAATAATTACAAAATTACCTGTAAAATAAATCCTAACCTAAGTTACAATTACACCTAACACTACACTATCAATAAATTAAATTAAATTAACTACAATTAGCTAAAATAAAATACAATTAAATTAAATAAACTAGTATTAAAAAAAAAACAAACACTAAATTACAGAAAATAAAAAAATTACAAGAAGTTTAAACTAATTACACCTAATCTAAGCCCCCAAAATAAATAAAATTCCCTATCCCTAACTAAATTACAAATAGCTCTCAAAAGGGCTTTTGCGGGGCATTGCCCCAAAGTAATCAGCTCTTTTACCTGTAAAAAAAAGACAATACCCCCCCAACATTACAACCCACCACCCACACACCCCTACTCTAAAACCCACCCAATCCCCTTAATAAAACCTAACACTACCCCATTGAAGATCACCCTACCTTGAGCCGTCTTCACCCAGCCGGGCACGTGGTCATCCGATGGGGCAGAAGAGGACATCCGGACCGGCAGAAGTCTTCATCCTATCCGGGCAGAAGAGGACATCCGGACCGGCAGACATCTTCATCCAAGCGGCATCTTCTATCTTCATCCATCCGACGAGGAGCGGCTCTATCTTGAAGACCTCCAGCGCGGCATCCTTCCTGGCCGACTAACGACGAATGATTCCTTTAAATGACATCATCCAAGATGGCGTCCCTCGAATTCCGATTGGCTGATAGGATTCTATCAGCCAATCGGAATTAAGGTAGGAAAAATCCATTGGTTGATTTAATCAGCCAATCGGATTGAAGTTCAATCCAATTGGCTGATTGGATCAGCCAATAGAATTGACCTTGCATTCTATTAGCTGATCCAATCAGCCAATCGGATTGAACTTCAATCTGATTGGCTGATTAAATCAACCAATCAGCTTTTTCCTACCTTAATTCCGATTGGCTGATAGAATCCGTATCAGCCAATCGGAATTCGGAGGGGACGGCCATCTTGGATGATGTCAGTTAAAGGGAATATTCATTCATCGTTAGTCATCGGCCTAGAAGGATGTTTCCGTGCCGGAGGTCTTCAAGATGAGCCGTTGCCTCGTCGGATGGATGAAGATAGAAGATGCCGCTTGGATGAGATATCTGCCGGTCTGGATGCCCTCTTCTGCCCGGATAGGATGAAGACGTCTGCCGGTCCGGATGTCCTCTCTGCCCGGATAGGATGAAGACTTCTGCCGGTCTGGATGTCCTCTTCTGCCCATCGGATGAAGACTTTGGCCCGGGCTGGGTGAAGACGGCTCAAGGTAGGGTGATCTTCAATTGGGCTAGTGTTAGTTTTTTTAAGGGGGGATCAGGTTGGGTTTTTAGAGTAGGGGTGTGTGGGGTGGTGGGTTGTAATGTTGGGGGGGGTTGTTTCTTTTTTTTTACAGGTAAAAGAGCTGAGTACTTTGGGGGCAATGCCCCACAAAAGGCCCTTTTAAGGGTTATTTGTAATTTAGTTTAGGGTAGGGAATTTTATTATTTTGGGGGTGCTTTTTTATTTTTATTAGGGGGCTTAGATTAGGTTAATTAGTTTAAACTTCTTGTAATATTTTTTTATTTTTTGTAATTTAGTGGTTTGTTTTTGTAATATAGTTTAGTTTATTTAATTGTATTTTATTTTAGATAATTGTAGTTAATTTATTTAATTAATTTATTGATAGTGTAGTGTTAGGTGTATGTTTTTAACTTAGGTTAGGATTTATTTTACAGGTAATTTTGTAATTATTTTAACTAGGTAGCTATTAAATAGTTATTAACTATTTAATAGCTATTGTACATAGTTAAAATAAATACAAAGTTGCCTGTTAAAATAAATATAAACCCTAAAATAGCTACAATGTAATTATTAATTAATTGTAGCTTTCTTAGGGTTTATTTTATAGGTAAGTATTTAGTTTTCAATAGGAATAATTTAGATTTATAATAAGTAATATTATTTTTATATTTATTTAAATAATAATTAAGTTAGGGGGGTGTTAGGGTTTAGACTTAGGTTTAGGGAGTAATATATTTAATGTAGGTGGCGGCGGTGTAGGGGGGTCAGATTAGAGTGTTAATATATTTAATGTAGGTGGCGGCTGTGTAGGGGGGTCAGATTAGGGGTTATAAAGTTTAATGTAGGTGGCGGGTGGGGTCCGGGAGCAGCGGTTTTGGGGTTTAATACATATAATATAGGTGGCGGTGGGCTCGGGAGCCGGCGGTTTAGGGGTTAATACACTTTATTAGGGATTAGAGGTATGACACGTAGATAGACATTGCGCATGCGTTAGGGTTTTTTTTGGAAGGCATTTTAGGGAGTTACGGTGCTCCAATACTCAGCGCAAGGCCTGCTATGGCTGCATTTTATGGTGAGGTGAAAATGGAGTAAGATTTCTCCATTTTTGCCACGTAAGGCCTTGCGCTGGATATTGGATTACCAAATTGCGCGTGTTTTATATGTTAGTCTATGGTAAAAAAACTAAGTCCGATGGGTGAAATATAGCGTGCCGCATTTATATGCGGCGCTGTATATAGGATACCCAAACCGCGCTTTTGGCGGGCGACGCTGCATATCGGATGGGGCCCCAGGTCCGGACGCGTTGCCAAACGAATTATATAATAACTTGGCCCTAACCCTTGTTCCTCATTTAACAAAGCTATTCAATTCGTATTATATTGAGAATCTCCAAATCTCTCGTAACTTTGCAGCATCTCAAACAATCCTTATACCTAAGCCAGGGAAGGATCCCTGTAAAAAAGAGTCATATAGGCCTATAGCCCTTCTAAACATGGATTATAAGTTATTTACTTCTATTCTAGCTAAAAGTTTACAAGAAGGATTATCGGAGATCATTCATAAAGATCAAGCCAGGTTCCTTCTTAATCGCAATTCGACAGCTAAGATAAGACAGCTATTATTACTTATTGACTACTTTAAAAATTCTGATAGTCAGGCATTGGAAGATCGACCTGATGCAGCAGTTTTAGCTATCAACACTAAAAAAGCTATTCATAGTGTGCATCATGATCATATGCTGGATACACTGCATCGATTTGGATTTAGTAATTATTCCCAAAGCTAATCAAGAATCTGTGCACGCAATCTTTTACTAGCCTGATAATCAATGGGGTAGAGTGAAAAACAATTAAGCTAGAAAGAGGCACGCGGTAAGGATGTCCACTTTCGCCGCTATTGTTTGATCTCGCAATCAAACCTTTTGCTATCAAAATCAGGCAACATACTGAAGGTATAAACATTCAGAAAAAAGAGGTGAAATTGGCGCTATATGCGGATGACATATTAATATACATGTACAATACTCTTTCAAATAAACCAAAAGCTCATGAGCATAATTAATCTATTTGGTCAATTTTCAGGTTATAAAGTTAACTACTTAAAATCTGAATTACTATGGTTGATAAAAGCAAAGAATTCTGTGGCAAAGATTCCCTTTATAGAGACATTTAGATATCTCGGGATCACGGTATCGGCCAATCCTCAAAAATGGTATTCTTTGAATATCCCCCTTATTTTTTCGCAAATTAATACCCCATATGAAGAATTGGCAAAATTGCCTAAAATCCTATATATAATACAAAATCTTCCTATTCTTTGAAAACCTATGACATTAAGAAACTTAATATGACAATTCGACGTTTTATCTGGCAATCAAGGAAACCTAGAATATCATTACACAAGTTATCCCTTCCTAAACAATTTCTTCGTCTAGCTCTTCCAGATCTGCACACTTATAACTTAGCTTTCCTTGGTCGCATAGCAGTTGACTGGATCACAGAGACAGACCGTTAACAGACAACGTACTAGAATCAAGTATAAATTATCCTTTCTCTCCTATCTCCTTAATCCACATAGATCTTAATTCAATCCCGAGTCAAGTGAAAGCATACAAATCAATCTATGTGATAATACAGGGCCTGGAGAAAGATTGGACTGGCAAATAGATTTAAACACAAGCATTCCAAGATTTCAAACGTTTTTAGGTAATCCAGATTATCAAGAAGGTTCACAATCCTTGCTACTGAAGAATAGGCATAGGAAAGGCCTTTATTATGTCTCATAATTTATCAACCCAATAACAGAAAATATTAGATCTTTTGAAGAGTTAAAGCAGGAATTTGATCTAAATAACAGAGATTTTTTTGCATTTTTACAAGCAAGGCATTATGTCCAACAGTTAGTCAATACGTTCCTCCTGGAAATGGTCATGGGGTAGACTTGAAAATTGGCCGATTCTGGCCAAGCAGCTCATTACTCTATTTCCACTTGGTACTTATATTTGCTCTCACATGATGGAGGATCCAATCTAGAAAGCCTAGCTCAAAAATGGACAAATCTTATCTATGTAGTGCGTTCGGTACACTTGCTTTTTCATGCCACAGTATCTGAGACTTGGAGAGAATCCCACATAAAATTAATGTATCAAATTTACTATACCCCAGATAAAGGATTCAGATGGAACAATAAAAAATTTAGAAATGCCCAAAATGTAGTTTATCAGCTGCAAATCTAATACATATGATTTGGACATGCCCTAAGCTACAGCAGTTCTGGAGTAAAATAGAATTTTGGCTATTTAATGTGTTTAAATTATTCTTTCGTAGACTTACCTTAAAAGACATAATATTTTTAATAGACCTAAAATTGCCTTTAAACAAAGCTAAGATAATAAATCTGGTCATTCTTGCCGCCAGAAGCCTAATCTTTAAGAACTGGAAGAGTAAATTTTCCCCGTTGATAACGGAAGTCAAGAATTATCTTAAAAAACAATACATAATTGAGCAAATGACTACAGATTTGAACTCTGACAGAGATATACTTCTGTTCTTTAAAAAATGGTCTAAGTTCATTAGAATATTCCCACCTAGAGAAATTGACTACCTGATTTTTCCTTCAGAAATACAGAAATAGTCTTGCTGGGTATCTGGTAGATGAGGAAGGTGAGAGAGAGGGGGGAGATCATTGGGAGAGAGGGGTGTGTTTTTTTTTTAAATTATTATTATTATTCCCATTTCCTTAGGAAAGTTGTATTTATTTATATTTTATTCTGAAGTAGCAGATTACCGGTCTATGTGTTATTATGTTATATTTAGAAACCATCAATAGTGTGCCAAGGAAACCTTGAAGTTAAGATTTTTTTTGTTTTGTTTCTTATGTATTGTCAATGGTATATTGATGATTTAAAATTTAAATAAAGAAAAGAGAATTGAGAGAAGGGGGAAAAAAAAGAGTAGGAAGGGGGGGTACACCCCCCTCTCCCCATGTAGCTTAAAGAAAAAGTGACTGATTTCATTTATTATGTTTATTTAAAATACTTTAGTTCCACAAATAATATGGCATTACTGTGACATTTTGAGATTTGTTTTTTCCGTAAACAATGCATGTAATGTAATGCATAAATTGATTTATTTCTCACCAATGTGCTTTTCGCTGTTCCTGTTGATCCCCAAGGCAGAACATACAGTGATCTGAGATGTCATCGCAGAAAATGCAGCATGTCTGCAGAAAGAACAGGACACATGCAGGAACCGTTAGGGCTTGAACTTTGACAGTGCTCTGGTTGCAGTGTATAAGTTTTTCTTAACACAGTGCATCCAGAGCAAAGTGCTGTTTGAAGTGAGCAGTCAAATATGCAGTAGCGCGGCAAAGCAGCAGCAGAACATTGCTTGTTTACTGGCTCTCAGAGATTTTTTCAAACCCGCCCCCTAGCCTTTCCCAGTCTGCAAAGTTGTTTATTCTGAATTTTAAAATGTCTTTTTTGTATGCAGCTAATTTTCAATGCAATTATATTATAAAGCATTAAAAATTGCTTTATTCTTCAGTTAACCAACACATTGCAGTTGAACTGGTGCCTTAGTGTAACTGTCTAATTTAAAATATAATTTTATTTAAAAATGACCTGCAGAAAAAAATTTCACTAAAAAAAATCTCATTGCAGAAAGTGAAGAAAAGTTCTGCCTCTGGGATGTTGATATTGAAAATATGTAAAAACCAATAAAAAATGTATATTTAAAAAAAAAAAAAAATCTTGAATTTTCACAGAAATGGAGGACGTTTTGTGGTTCTGAAAGATTTTGTCCCAATTCTCTGAGACCTATTTGCGTATCTAAATCAACATTCCATTTGTGTATATAGGAAGGGAGGGTTGTTTCCTTGTTAGGTGTCAATAATTTATAGATAATAGAGCTTGCAGGCCGCACTGGCGAGTTAAGCAGACACAAATTATGGATTGGGGTAGGAGTTCTAGCTAGATTACCTTTTTGTTTATGAGTACTCACATAATTTGTTATTTGTGCATAAATAAAACCAGGACGAAAATGTATCCGTATCTTTTCTTCCAATTTATGTTGTGGTAGCAGATTAGTGGTGGACAGAATATTTTTTCAATATGGTATTTGGGGGGAAGGAGAGGGGCACGTTTTTTAGTGGAATATCAGGGTTACCTCTAAATAGAGTTAGGGAACAGGGACTCATAGCACATTTTTATGTAACCACATTGGCTTGGATTTATTTATTTTACTTTTATAGCCATGTTGTATGTTTTTTATGTGTATATTTGTTTAAAAAAGTTTTAAAAATGTTATCCATTTATCCTCTGTGTTTTTATTTGAGAAAATATTGTACCAAGGTATGCTATTTAAAGGGACATTATACACTAGATTTTTTCTTTGCATAAATGATTTGTAGATGATCCATTTATATAGCTTATACAGCTTTTTTTTTTTTTTAAATGTATAGTTTGCTTATTTTTAAATAACACTGCGCTGATTTTCAGACTCCTAACCAAGCCCCAAAGTTTTAGGAGAATACCGACGTATACCTACTCCAGCTTGCTCCTGTTTGTGTAAAGAGTCTTTTCATATGCAGAGGAATGGGAAGGGGGGAGTGACTGCTTTTTTTGCTATTGAAGCACTTGCAGTGGGTGTTCTAGCTAATCTTTTTAACAGAGCTAAACTGGGAGCTTCTAAGTACGTTTTGAAATGGTTTTATACTTGATTTTTATATTAGTATCTGTGTATATTAGTCTTTATAGTAGTGTCTATTACATGCAGTTAATAGTTAAATTGATTTCAAACATACTTTAAAGTTTGCAAATATTCCCATTATTTGTAGTATTGTTCAGGTCTCTGAGTGCAAAAGTATTGTTATGTGGATTTTTGGTTTAACTATAAACTCTGCATTGACCTTCTAAAATCAACTATGCAGTGGCACACTGTAACCTCCCCACACACACACATAAACACACAAGAGGTTACCTTGGAGACCTAGGGAAGCAGATTGTATATGCTGAACAGTATACACACCCAATAACTCTCAACTAAAACTAGCCGGCACATGTTTTCTGTTTGGATACTGCCTGGCTCTTCAGGTGTATGTAACGGTGATTTAACAGGTAGGAATTTAATCCTTAGACTATGGAAATCTCGGAAGGCCCCTACCTTAAATAATTTATTACTGGAACTCCGTAGTCAGCTTGTAATAGAACAACTAGATACCTTATCTCTTTCAGATAATGGCCTTAAACATTTTATCCAGAAATGGGAACAATTTATTTTAGTACAAGAAATAGGATTCCAAAAACAAATTCTGTATCCTTTTACACATACAGAACTGCTGATGAACTATAGACTTAGAGGACAATGGTCATTTTCAGATGAATGACCTGGAGTGAAATGGGATGACGAATGAATGAGGGGTAATTACTATTTTTTTCTATTATATATCTTATTTTTCCCCCTTTTTTTCTGCACCTGGAATAAGCAGAACAATGTTTTATTCTTATTTTTCTTAAAATGTTAATTATGAGTATATTTGAAAGAGACGAGATCTTTAATAAATGTTATGCCTTTAACTTTTTGTCATATTTGATATTTCTTTTTCTCTGATAATTAAGTGTATGATGATGCTTTTTCTTTTTTTCTTATGTCGAATGTCATGTTCTAAATTTGTATAAATTTGATCTCACAATAAAAATAATTAAAAAAAAAAGTGATTTGGCAGAATATCTCCACTGTAACTGAGTAGACCAGAGCTGTCTGTTCCTAATTGGGTCTAACTCCTCCTTGAGATCCTGAATGGGGGTAGCGAGATCTCAGGATAAGCCATTTATGTTTTGGAACCTTACCAAATAACACCCAAAGGCATATGAGACTGATCTCTGTACAACCCTCTGCTCATGATATTCCAAACCCATTGGATTATTGTCTGCTGGACAATACAGGGACTGTCAGGTA
>NC_069505.1:545288939-545393939 GCF_027579735.1 Bombina bombina | reverse complement strand
TGACCTATTTATAACTGTCTCTAATTGGCCACAGCAGAGAAGGTAACCTAAGTTACAACATGGCAGCTCCCATTGTTTTATAGACACTAAAACGTTACACTTATTTTGTCAATATTTAAACAGCTAATGAAACTTTATAAAATACATCTACATGCTATTCTCAGACTAATCGTTTCTTTGAATGCATCATTCTATCTAACAATTATTTAGTGTTTAATGTCCCTTTAAATATGTGGCACCAGGCTCCCTTTAAATATGTGGCAGCAGGCTCATCCATGCGATCCTACTCCACATAGCCCAAAAAAGCTGCTAATGCAGCTTCATAAATATAGCTCTATGTGTCCCTGGTCCAAGAAGGTAATGGATTTGTGGCAGACTTCGCAGTTTACAGATAGCACAGGGCAATGGGGGGGTTAAGAAAACTGCTCTTTTACACCAAAAAACAGCACAGCCATGGCAGGAACGTGCAAAGCAATACACAGCTGGCTTCCTCTTCATTTCTCTTTAATGGCTTCTAAGAGATTAATGTTTAAGATGTGGGGAGCATGAGGTGTGAGCACTGGTCACAGGGTGGTTTTGGGTAGAACTAACCCCAGCTTTCTTCTAGAAAGTACTGGATGCTCATTAGGTGTTTGGAGGGAAATCATTCTGACTTATATTATCAATTTGTATTTGTTCTTTTGTTGAAAAGCAGGGACATATGCTTAGGAGCCAGCCCATTTCTATAGCACTATTTGGCAGCAGTTTTGCAAGAATGTTATCCATTTGCAAGAACACTATATGGCAGCATTATCTACTGCCATGAAATGCTCCAGATGCCTACCTAGGTATCTCTTCAGCAAAGAATAGCCATGGGAAGTAAACAAATTTAATAAAAATAAATTGGAAACTTTCTTTTTAATACTATGCTCTCGCTCTTCCTGAATCACAAAAGAAAAAACTTAGTTTTCATATATCTTTAACTCAGATCAGACCCCACTGTCAGCAACCCGTTATATTTACAGGACCGTCTTTAACACAGGGCAAAAGGGGCAGCTGCCCAGGGCCCAGTTTCTGTTGAGGGGCCCAAGAGTATGGTTCATACCAGACTGCTGATTTGACATGGGGAACACACACATTCAGTCCTAATACTGTCACAGTCAAAAGTACTCTGCTTATATATTTTTTTTAAAAACTGTGCCAGACCGTGCCGGTGTCATGTGATATGCCAAGCTATTGCCATGTGCTGTTTTAGATGTGCACTGTGCAGCACTGAATGCTAAGCCCTAACTCAGCATCCAGCCATTCCCAGTGCATCATAAAAGGTCCTACTGGGGTTACCACTGTTACCAGGTAACTGCTCTGGTGGTAAGGATTGTTTCTGGGTAGGGCTGACTGTAAGCGCATGCAGCAGAAAGCTGGAGCGGCAAGCACGTGAGGATTTGAGCATCTGTGCAGCTGCATACACTGCTCTCTTCAGTCTTGAGGCTGTGTGACTCATCTCACACTGTATCCATGCAGCCTTGGGCAGACAGCATCAAGTCTGCTGGTCCCCTTAGCCCTGCTCTTTCTGCTGTGGCCCTAAGATCAACTAACTGAAGTTTGTTAGGGTAACAGTGCTTTGTAGAAAGGTGTCAGTGGGAAGAATAAGTGAGTGCACACACACCCCTTCCCATGCAGCATTGTCTAGTGCAAGGTGAGAGGGAACTTGTTCCTATCAAAGAAGTGACATGTGCTGCTGTGGCTGATGTATAGTGTCATGCTGATACTTCACACATTAATGTAAGGTTTATTTTTATAGTTTTTGTTTTCTCTCTGTCTCAGATTTTACAGCTTCCCATAGTAGTTCTGCTGTTCCAGTCAGTAAACTTATACTGCACCGCCATGCTTCCTCCTCAGTCTTTACCTTGCTTTGCTCCTGTTGGCTGCCCTAAATCTCTTTAACCAACTAACCTCACACCAGAATCACATTCAAAAGAATATTAAATTAATCCACAGTGGAGGAATTTATATATTTATTTACTTATTAGTACTGCTTAGGTCCAGTTTCACATATTGCAATTTATTTCATTTTTTTAAATGATTAGCTCAGCAGTGGATAATCCACTGCTGGGCTAATAATTAAAAAAAATTGATTTAGTTGTTTTTTGGGATGTTGGGGTGTAGAGCGAAATTGCATGGGGGGGGGGGGCCAAGAAAATTTTCGCCCAGGGTCCAGTCAATATTAAAGACGGCCCTGTATATTTATACCCAAATCAGACCCACTGCCTTGCAGCTCCTCTCTTGAGACCCCAATCCTGACCCACAGTGGTAAAGGCTCTGTAGCATATGGCCCCATAATGCCACTAAAAATACTGGACCGTCCAGTTTAATACTGGGCACATCCTAATGCATTACTACTTTTCTCATTTCTATCAACTTTGCTTGGACCAGCGTCCAAAATTGGAAAAAAAAAAAAAAAAAAAACAGCAAATATTTAATAAAAAATGTTACCAAGTTAAAAAAAAAAAGAAAATTCCTAACACAAATACTCATTTAAATTAAATAATGTATCCAGATTATAAACTGTATACATAAACTGCAGCACATGTGTCAGTCTCATGATATTTTACACAAATTAGACAACTACAGTATTAAATAAATCACGAATGGACTATTGTTTATTTAATTCAGTTAGCTCCCCATAACAACAAGCAAACACAGCCATTTTTCCCTGTTTCCGGAAGTTCTACAACGGCTTCGAAATTTATTGGCTGCTGTTCGTCATGTGATACAGCGTAGACTTCTGGGAAATGTAGTTCCGTAATCCAATCAGTAGTACAAACGGCGGCCTGCCAGGCCTGGATACCTGTGCTTTAAAGGGCAAGAGACCCGACTATACCGCCCTGTGCACTAGGTAGGAGCTGGGTTGATGCGCGTATATAATAGTAAAAAGGGGCGGGAAGTGTAGATTGCGAGAAATAAAAGAGAGAAGGTATAAGCGAGATAAAAAAAAGTTAAAGGGACATAATAGCCACTTTCTTTGTAGTATCTACCACTGTACAATATATTGCAGTTTGTTTTACTTTCAGATAACTATATTGTTGTACTTACTCCCGACTTTTTGTTTTATATTTATACAGGTGTATCCCTGGATACTGATATGGTATGAGCGTGTGCCCTATCATTGTAATACGGCAGTATCACCTGTGCACAAACAGGCATTTCCTGCTAGTTTCAATTTAACTTTAAGAAAGAACATGTCATGTGCTAGAGTATGTTATGATTGAACTGTTGCTTGCATAGAGACTACAGATGGGTTAAACACATAGTGAAAATTAGCACATGGAGCAGCAGTGCCCTTTAAAGGGTAGTTATAGTGTGGGGGGTGACATGTTCTAAATTGTTTGAGCATGTTATTTTACTACTAATGACTCTGCTATGCAATGTGTTTAAACCCTGCAAAGGGATTAAATATTTACAGTCAGCAAGTACTGCTCAGGACCTGCAGAGCACTGCTGGTTCTGAGCGGGACCTGCAGCTGATCCAGTCAGCAGTGCCAGTTACACAGCAGTGTCGTAATTGGATTAGAGGCAGTTTCTGCTTGGGACCTTCAGTACTTCTACTATGTGTTAAACACCTTTGTGGCGGTTAAACACATAGCGGTGCATGGTCATTAGTCATACTGATCTAGACAGTGGTATCTGTATATAGCTATATGGCAAATAAACCAAAATGGTACCCAGAGGCAGTGGTGGGAATCAGCCTGTTCTCACCAGTTCTTAAGAACCTGTTCCTAAATTTAGACAATGTATAGGTTCTGTATTATAAAGTTAGCGACCCTGTTGCTAAAATTTCGGAATCCTACTAGAACCTGTTCAAAAAAAATTCAGAATCCCACCACTGGCCAGGGTTAAAATTCTAAGTTCCTGGGTTTGTCGAGTCCTGCTTTAGTGGAAATAAGCAGTGCAAAATGTGGTTAAAGGGACACTAAACCCAAATTTTTTCTTTCATGATTCGGATAGAGCATGCAATTTTAAGCAACTTTCTCATTTACTCGTATTCTAAATTTTTCTTCGTTCTCTTGGAATCGTTATTTGCACAGGGCGGGAGCGGGTGGGAACCGCTACACTACAGAAAAAAATGAAGTTAAAAGTAAAAAAAATAATTTTTTTTTAAGTAATAAAAATTGTATCTAAGGGATCTGGAAGGGGTGAGGGGTTGGTCTTGGTGGGGGGGGGGGGGGGAGCTACACTACAGAAAAGGGCTTTTTTTTTTAAAAAAAAAAAAAAGCCACATTTTTACTAAACTGGGTACTGGCAGACAGCTGCCAGTACCCAAGATGGCGCCCATTAAAGGCAGAGGGGAAGGGTTAGAGAGCTGTTTGGTGGGGGGTCAGTGAGGTTGGGGGCTAAGGGGGGATCCTACACATCAGCATATGTAAATATGCTTTAAAAAAAACAACCAAAAAAGGCCAAATACCTTTTATTTTAGTACTGGCAGAGTTTCTTCCAGTACTTAAGATGGCGGGGACAATTGTGGTGTGGGGGAGGGAAGAGAGCTGTTTGGGAGGGATTGGGGGTCTGATGTTTCAGGTGGGAGGCTGAGCTCTACACTAAAGCTAAAATTAACCCTGCAAGCTCCCTACAAGCTACATAATTAACCCCTTCACTGCTAGCCATAATACACGTGTGATGCGCAGCGGCATTTAGCGGCCTTCTAATTACCAAAAAGCAATGCCAAAGCCATATATGTCTGCTATTTCTGAACAAAGGGGATCCCAGAGAAGCATTTACAACCATTTGTGCCATAATTGCACAAGCTGTTTGTAAATAATTTCAGTGATAAACCTAAAGTTGGTGAAAAAGTTTTTGAAAAAGGGAACTTTTTTTTTATTTGATCGCATTTGGCGGTGAAATGGTGGCATGAAATATACCAAAATGGGCCTAGATCAATAATTTGGGTTGTCTACTACACGCAAATAAAGCTAAAATTAACCCTACAAGCTCCCTAATTAACCCCTGCACTGCTGGGCATAATACACGTGTGGTGTGCAGCGGCATTTAGTGGCCTTCTAATTACTAAAAAGCAAAGCCAAAGTCATATATGTCTTCTATTTATGAACAAAGGGGATCCCTGAGAAGCATTTACAACTATTTGTGCCATAATTGCACAAGCTGTTTGTAAATGATTTCAGTGAGAAACCTAAAATGGAGAACAATGTAACGTTTTTTTTAATTTGATCGCATTTGGCGGTGAAATGGTGGCATGAAATATACCAAAATTGTCCTAGATCAATACTTGGGGTTGTCTACTACACTACACTAAAGCTAAAACTACTCCAAAAAGCTCCCTACGTGCTCCCTAATTAACCCCTTAACTGCTGGGCATAATACATGTGTGGTGCGCAGTGGCATTTAGCGGCCTTCTAATTACCAAAAAGCAACGCCAAAGTCATATATGTCTGCTATTTCTGAATAAAGGGGATCCCAGAGAAGAATTTACAACCATTTATGCCATAATTGCACAAGCTGTTTGTAAATAATTCAAGTTAGAAACCAAAAGTTTGTGAAAAGGTGAAAGATTTTTTGTATTTGATCGCATTTGGCGGTGAAATGGTGGCATGAAATATACCAAAATGGGCCTAGATCAATACTTTGGGTTGTCTACTAAAAAAAAAAATATATACATGTCAAGGAATATTCAGGGATTCCTGAAAGATATCAGTGTTCCAATGTAACTAGCGCTAATTTTGAAAAAAAAAATGGTTTGGAAATAGCAAAGTGCTACTTGAATGTATTGCCCTATAACTTGCAAAAAAGCAAAGAACATTTAAACATTGGGTATTATTAAAAACTAAGGACAACATTTAGAAACTATTTAGCATGGGCGTTTTTTGGTGGTTGTAAATGTGTAACAGATTTTGGGTGTCAAAGTTAGAAAAAGTGTGTGTTTTTAAAAAAATTTTTATCATATTTTATAAAAAAATGTTATAGTAAATTATAAAATATGATGAAAATAATGGTATCTTTAGAAAGTCCATTTAATGGCAAGAAAAACGGTATATAATATGTGTGGGTACAGTAAATGAGTAAGAGGAAAATTACAGCTAAACACAAACACCGCAGAAATGTAAAAATAGCCTTGGTCCCAAACGGACAGAAAATGGAAAAGTGCTGTGGTCATTAAGGGGTTAAAATTAGAAGCTCTATCTGAATCATAAAAGAAAAAAAAATGAGTTTCATGTCCCTTTAAACAATTAGAATATGCTAAAGCTTAAAAAATGTTTTACTAATAAACAAATACCCAGAGGGAACATGTATGATCAAGAAATTTAACAATATATTTAGTTTTTATTAAAAAAAAAATTCTTACTTTATGTATTTCTGGTCTGTGTGCCACAAAATTACTAGTATCTACAAAAGATATCCTAGAGGGCACAGCTGGGAATGAAAATTATGCGCGCATGCATGTTAGTCTGTGCTTGTGATTAGACTTGTGCGCGGCCAAAAATTTCATTTTCGTATCAATTCGAATTCGGATACATTCGAATGTATTTGTTTCGGATTCATTCGGATTCAAATAAATTCGGATGTATTCGGTTCGGATTCGATTCGTAAATTCGGAAGTTCGCTATGTGTTAGGTGGGATGTGCTGTGTATTAGACTAGTATTATGTACTGTAATATTAGGTGTAACCCATAGCAGAGCGATATAACCTAATATACTGTACAATACTAGTGTAATTGTGATTAGTCCATGGCCATCCAAATGTAACGAATAAATCCAAACTAATTCGGATTTATTCGTTAGTTTCGGTGCTACGGTAATTCGAATCGATCCAATGCTTCGAATTTGACAAATTCGTACGATTTTTAATTCAAAATGAAACGCACATCCCTACTTGTGATGCGCATGTGCAGAAGCTAGGCATTGTTATTGTTTTCTCCTACCCTTGGTGTCTCTTTTGATTGGTTGCTAGGTTCCACTGTGCATGCTCTTTTACTGCGCAACAACTGCACTTGAATCACAGCCCTCTTTCAAGTGCATGTATATTGTGTGACAGGCAGCCACGAGCAAATCGTAGGTTACAATATTGTTATGTTTGCTGGACAGTTTAGCTAGTGGTAAAGTCACCATTTTGTAAATGCTGATTTTTTACTATAGAAGATAAATTACTACTAAAATCATCTCATGGGTGCTTATTATGGGCCAGAATACAAGTGGAGCGCTAATTAACGCTCTGCTCGAGCGTTCATTGCGCTTAAAGTAAGCTTTTTGCGTGTGTCAGGTTGTGCTCAAATTATGAGTTGAAAGTAAAGTGTTTTCACTTGCGTGATAACCCGACAAGTGCAAAACAACGAACTTCGAATATTGCTTGCACATTAATTTATTCCCTCATTGAAGTCAATTGAGCAAAAAAGTGTTAAAAAAAACTAGCGCAAACATGTTCTTCACATATAAGAATATGTTCTATTTATTCATAAATAAATATTTCTACATATAGAATATCTATTTATAAATACATAAAATATATTCTGATATGTGCAGAATATTGGAATGACAAGTATTTACATATATATATAGTTTAAAACCTTTGTTAATCATGAGTATTGCATAAATATGCTTTTACATGTTTTCATCCACTTAAAGAGATATAAAACCAACTTTTTTTTTGGTTCAGCACCCATTTTTGGTTCAGCTTGTTGATTGGTGGCTACATTTAGAGATGTATATGTATGTATCTCTATGCCCCTTGCCTTCCTTTTTTTTTCTAACACCTGAGATCTCAAATCTTTGAACCCTTATATCTTTTGTGTGCAATTTTTTTTATATATATATATATTTTTTATTAGATGTGTTATGAGTGTAACTGTACTTTGTAACGTATTTGTGATGTGTTTTGTGCAACTTTTCAGTTTTAAAAATCTGTTAACCACAGCTCTGAAGTAGCAGTAATCATTCTAGCATAAATTGCCATTTCACTCAAGCGATCATGTTTACTTTCAACTCGTAATACGAACGATAAGCCCTACAAGCTCAAATATCCACAGTAAATCCCTTATCACTTGCGCTCAAACGTTTGCGCTCCACTCATAATATGGTCCTATATGATATTTTTATTGTCAATTATGTTATTTATTTAAAAATTAAAAAGGGCCCATTTTTTATGGATCCACTGTGTAGTGTAAAAAAAAAAAAAATAACATAAATTATGCAGCACATCCAAACAAATATTTATTTATTTTTCTACACAAATCCACAGCAATGTGTTTCTGTAGACATCAGGGGTTATGGGTGAGAATATGCAAATGGTTTTCATATCACCTGTGTGGAAGCTCCGTTTGCTTACAATTCTGCAAACAAAAAGGGCAATGTATCTTTTTTTTGTATTAGCTACACACTAAAATATATTTCTTTTTTCTGACACGATGAGTCCATGGATCATCTTAATTACTAATGGGATATTCACCTTCTGGTCAGCAGGAGGCGGCAAAGAGCACCACAGCAATGCTGTTAAATAGCTCCTCCCTTCCCTCGCTCCCCAGTCATTCTCTTTGCCTACGTTAGAGCTAGGAAGTGGTAAAGTTAGGTGTTAGAAAAGATTCTTCAATAAAGTGTTTTATATTTTTAAAGTAGTGCAAGTTTGTGCTGCTTTGTTCTGGGGTGTAGTCGTAGTCCATATCAGTCTCTTCAGTAGAGCAGTGGTGGCTTTAGAGCAATGGGAACTTGTGGGACATAATTCTCACTGCGCCTCCCATACTGATACTTCCCTAACCCTGAAAAACTGAGGGGAATCTGACTCAGTATTTTCCTTTTGTCACAGGTCCATAGGAGGGAGAGGACCTCTTAAACCTGAGAGCTGCCTTACTGTCAGGCAGAAGAGGTGGTAAGTGCTAACTATTTACTGGGACATAGGCTCAGGAAAAAGGCACTTATTTTAACTTGGGAAAATAAAGGTCACTCATGGGACATGGGTTTCTTTATTATGGCAGTAAAAGTGCAGGCACTGGGGCTGTAGGCATTGTAATATAGTGGTTTTTATTTCCCGGCTCTTTTTAACAGAAACAAGACCGGGAGATGGCTGCATTAGGCACGCCCACGATGGGCGGAACTAAGGAGAGCATTGCGCGCCTTTTTTCACTCTTCCTCTCAGTCGGAAGAGAAAGTTTGTTATTCAATTCACTGCGTATCAAGGGAGAAACGATTGTCTGTCTATTCAGCTACGCATCTCAGCTGAATTGGAAACGTGCCAAATAGTCTCCGTAGCGTTCCGTTGCTGTTGGGAAACAGCTCCTGTTCTCTCAGTGAGATTGAGTTCTTTAAACAGGTAGGCACCTCAGCAAAGTTCTGCTGAGGTGTTCTGCAGGGTCTTTTTCCCTAACCTAACCCTAACCCTTTGTTTGCATTGATTACATAAATTAAAAAAAAAAAAAGTTACGTTTTAACATTTAAAGAGACAGTAACGTTTTTTGTTAAGTCCTAAATTTTGCTTAAAAATTGTTTATTGTTACAATTAACTGTGAATTATCATGGATCAAATCCCTTGCAAGCTGGCACTTGCTCTTTATGTTTTGATGCCAATGTGGAACCACCAATCCCTTTCTGTTCCTCTTGTATTGAGAGGTCTTTAAGTTATAGGGATAGACTTTTTGCTGAACCACCATTTGCTAAGGAGGATGTTGTTCAGGAGTTTAATATCAATGCTCAATTTATGTTGCAGCTTTCTCTTCAAATGTCCCAGCCGCCAACACATGCAGTGCCCTGCGCTTCCTCTATAACTCCTACTGGGGTTACTTTACAAGACATCGCTTCTCTCATGTCTTCTGCAGTATCTGATGCATTGTCTGCTTTTCCAATGTTGCAGGGAAAGTGTAAGAGGAATTCTAAACATTCAGTAGGGGAGGTTTCTGACACAGTTCTTACTATTGCGGATGCTCCCTCCCAGAAACCTGAGGAGGGAGATACCGTGGTAGCGTCTGAAGGTGAAATTTCAGATTCTGACAGTGTAATCCCTCTCACTGATACTGAAGTGGTATCCTTCAGATTTAAACTAGAGCACCTTCGTTTACTAATTAAGGAGGTCTTAGCTACATTGGATGACGACAACTCCACGGTTGTTATTACTCCTAAGAAATCCAGTAAGCTTAACAAATACTTTGAGGTTCCTTCCTCGACAGATGTTTTTTCCGGGGCCAGGCCAAGCTTCTGAGATCATTACCAAGGAGTGGGAGAGACCGGGTATCCCTTTTTCTCCATCTCCTATATTTAAAAAGATGTTTCCCATAGCTGATTCTATCAAGGAAGCTTGGCAAACAGTCCCCAAAGTGGAAGGAGCAGTTTCCACTTTGGCTAGATAACTACTATTCCCATAGAGGATACTTGTGCTTACAAAGATTCTATGGACAAACAAAAACAAAAAAACTTGAGGGGTTACTCAAGAAGTTGTATGTACACCAGGGTTTGCAGTGGCAACCAGCTGTGTGCATTGCTATCTATTTTGTTACACAAACGTCTAGCGGATGTCCCAGATGTACAATCATTTTGTCAGGCCTTGGTCAGGATCAGGCCTGTGTTCAAACCAGTTACTCCTCCATGGAGTCTTAATTTAATTCTCAAAGTTCTTCAAGGGGCTTTGTTTGAGCCTATGCATTCCTTAGATATTAAGTTGTTATCTTGGAAGGTTTTATTTCTTGTTTCTATTTCTTCTGCTCGTAGAGTGTCAGAGCTCTCGGCATTGCAGTATGAGTCTCCTTACCTTATTTTCCATTCAGATAAGGTAGTTTTACGTACTAAATTAGGATTTCTTCCTAAGGTTGTTTCTGATCGGAACATTAATCAGGAGATTGTTGTTCCTTCCTTGTGCCCTAATCCTTCTTCTCAGAAAGAACGACTTCTGCACAAATTGGATGTGGTCCATGCTTTAAAGTTTTACCTGCAGGCGACTAAGGATTTTCGTCAGTCTTCTTCTTTGTTTGTGATTTTCTCAGGAAAATGTAAGGGACAGAAATCTACGGCTACTTCTCTTTCTTTTTGGATGAAGAGTATCATACGTTTTGCATATGAGACCGCTGGACAGCAGCCTCCTGAGAGAGTTGCGGCTCATTCCACTAGGGCTGTTGCTTCCTCATGGGCATTCAAAAATGAAGCTTCTGTGGAACAGATTTGCAAGGCTGCAACATGGTCCTCTCTTCACACTTTTTCAAAGTTCTACAAATTTGACACTTTTGCCTCGGCTGAGGCCGCTTTTGGGAGAAAGTTTCTTTAAGCAGTGGTGCCTTCCGTTTAGGTTCGCTGTCTTGTCCCTCCCGTATCATCTTTGTACTTTAGCTTGGGTATTGAATCCCATTAGTAATTAAGATGATCCGTGGACTCTGAACTTGTAAGACAGGTTGTTGGTTATTATAAACTTCAGACACCTCTGCACCTTGGTTTTTTCCTTTCTATCCTTAACTTCGGTCGAATGACTGGAGTGGGAGGGAAGGGAGGAGCTATTTAACAGCTTTGCTGTGGTGCTCTTTGCCGCCTTCTGCTGACCAGGAGGTGAATATCCCATTAGTAATTAAGATGATCCGTGGACTCATGGTGTCAAAAAAGAAATAAATTTATCAGGTAAGCATAAATTTTCTTTTATATTATTATTTGTCTTACAGTGGAGTGGGGTTTACACAATGTCATTTATATTGAGATTATCAGTGATTTAACCCCGAGGTAGCCAGAAACACCACACTGATACAATCCTTTGGTTGCCATTAACATGCACAAAACAATGAAGTAACCCCTTAGTTGCCTGTAAAACACCGTCATTTTACCTCTTACTTGCAACACACGCACAAGTTACTTAAAAGGACAGTTTAGTCAAACTTAAACTTGCATGATTCATATAGGGCATGCAATAATAATCAACTTTCCATTTAACTTTTATCATCAAATTTGCTTTGTTCTCTTGGTATTCTTTGTGAAAAGCTAAACCTAGATAGTCTCATATGCTAATTTTTAAGCCGTTGAAGACCGCCTGTTATCTCAGTGCATTTTGACAATTTTTCACAATTAGACACTGCTAGTTCACATGTGTCATATAGATAACAGTGTGCTCACTCCCGTGGAGTTGTTTAATAGCCAGCACTGATTGGCTAAAATGCAAGTCTGTCAAAAGAACTGATATAAGGGGGCAGTCAGTCTGCAGAGGCTTAGAAACAAGGTAATCACAGAGGTAAAAAATATATTAATATAACAGTGTTGGTTATGCAGAACTAGGGAATGGGTAATAAAGGCATTATCTATCTTTTTAAACTATAAAAATCCTGGTGTAGACTGTCCCTTTAATCTCTTGATTGTCAGTAAAAAAAAATGCAGTAGGGTTTTTGGACTCTTTAATTGACAGAAACACAGCTCTTTCATTTAACCCTTTGATTGCCGGGAACACACATGTATCAGTGGTTTGCCTATAACACATGAGGAATTAAACCCTTTTTGTCCCCCGTACATTTTGGGACGGTCAGGCCCAGAGTTGAAGGGGGTAGAAAAGATCTCAGAGCCTGGCTGGCAAACAGATGCGGCAGCCGGGTGTAAAGGATGTGCGGCTGTGTCAGCACATGTCTCATTGGGGAGAGTTGCGGATGTGACTTCCACACCTCTCTCCAATCAAATACCAAGGCCAAATTATATTTTCTAGTTACCCTGGCACCTACTATTTTCAACCCCTGGCATAATATATATTTACACTACTCTGGAAAATACCTATAAATGCATCCTCAAAATGTTATCACACTTTTATATTTTATGTATGTCTGTTTTTTTGTGTTTTTTCAGGGTTATTTCATGTAATGCAGAAGTTATCGCTTTGAAAACCAGGGAACCTCCTTGAACCATCTGATATCATGGATGAGACCAAAGCCAACATGATGATCACAGAGATTATTGTAAAGCACGCGCTTGAGATTGTTTTCCTGCTGACTGGAGACGTGAGTAGCCTCTTTGTATATAGCAGCATTAAAAGTTACACTTGCTAGTAAGGGCATTTATAGTGGAATAATGACATACTCTAATTCAGGGTTCAACAAACCCAGGTGCCAGGGAGCCTTATAAATTAGGGACTGGTTCCCTGGTTTAGAGCCCCCAAGACAACCATAGCACCTAAAATTTAGCTTAGTGCAGCTGGATCCTTTTTAGGCCTCAGCTGTGAAATTCAAATCCATCTTTTATTGAGTTATTCTATAATGTGTGTGTATATAAATATTTGTCTATAAATGTACTATACTATATATAGCTATGATATATACAATATATATATATATATATATATATATATATATATATATATATATATATAGAAACAACATAAATAGATAGAGAGATAGATAGATTAGATAGATTAGATAGACAGACAGATAGATAGACAGAAATAGATAGATAGATAGATAGATAGATAGATAGATAGATAGATAGATTAGATAGACAGACATATATAAAGAGATAGATAGATAGATAGTTTAGACAAACAGACAGATAGAAAGAAAGAAAGAGAGATAGATAGATAGGTAGATAGATAGATAGATTAGACAGACAGACAGATAGATTAATAGAAAGAGAGAGCGATAGATAGATAGATTAGACAGGCAGTCAGACAGATAGATAGATAGATAGACAGACAGATAGATAGAAAGAGATAGATAGATAGATTAGATAGACAGACGGATAGATAGATAGATAGATAGATAGATAGATAGATAGACAGACAGATAGAAAGAGAGATAGATAGACAGACAGATAGATAGATAGATAGATAGATTAGACAGACAGACAGATAGATTAATAGAAAGAGAGAGCGATAGATAGATAGATAGATAGATAGATAGATAGATAGATAGATTAGACAGGCAGTCAGCCAGATAGACAGACAGAAAGAGAGATAGATAGATAGATAGATAGATAGATAGATAGATAGATAGATAGATAAATAGATAGATTAGATAGACAGATAGATAGATAGATAGATAGATAGATAGATAGATAGATAGATAGATAGATAGATAGATAGATAGATAGATAGATAGATAGATAGATTAGACAGACAGACAGATAGAAATATGATATATAGAAAGATAGATAGATAGATAGAAAGATAGAAAGATAGATTAGATAAATATATGATAGATAGATAGATAGATAGACAGACAGATAGAAAGAGAGATAGATTGATAGATAAATAGATAGATAGATAGATAGAAAGATAGATTGGATACATATATGTTAGATAGATAGATAGATAGATAGATAGATAGACAGAAAGAGAGATAGATTGATTGATAGATAGATAGATAGATAGATAGATAGATAGATAGATAGATAGATAGATAGATAGATAGATAGATAGAAAGATAGAAGATAGATAGATAGATTAGATAGATAGATTAGATAAATATATGATAGATAGATAGACAGACAGATAGAAAGAGAGATAGATAGATAGATAGATAGATAGATAGATAGATAGATAGATAGATAGAAAGAGAGATAGATAGATAGATAGAAAGAGAGATAGATAGATAGATAGATAGATAGATAGATAGATAGAAAGCTATACAGAAGGACAAAAGTTTCTTACTTCTAAATGTATCCTAGATGTTGAACAAATTTGTCAAGCCCTGATCTAATTCATTAGAGCATATATTTTGAACACTAGCTACCCTGCAATGCCATACCCAATCAATAACAGTAGTCACATGACCTAGCGTTGTGTCTACCGCTGCTGATCAGGTGACCATCAGATTCTGCTCTGGCTCTGCGTGCTTTGCGGATCCTGAACAGTACTTTTACTCAGTGTATAACATTTTTTCAGGGGTTAAACCCATAGCATTGCAGGATCATTGGTATTAATATAACATGCTGTAAAGAATAACAATATCTAATTTTACACTATAATGACCCTTTAATACAAAATAGCCTTCCAACTGAGGGCTCGTTTCCATTGAGTCGGTATAAGCAACCGAAGCGGGTCACAGCTTAAAGCAGTTTTTTTTTGTTTAAATTTCCTTTTAGATTTAGTGCTGCACTAGGCATAGGCCTAGTTGGAGTTTTGTAGTTATGTGCTTTATTATATTTTTATATGTAAGTACACATTGAAATATAATTAAGAACATAGGAGCTATTTCCCATACATTGTTATACTTTGCAGCTTTGGGCTAGATTACAAGTGGAGCGATAATTTATCTTGCATCCATAAACGGCCAAATTCGCCTGTTTATGGGCAAGTGATAAATAACTAGCCATTACAAGTCGCTGGTTATTGCTACCGCGAGCTTGCGGTAGCAATTAGTGCTTAGAAAATTAACCAGAGATCAGATCTCTGGTATTTTTCTAAATGTCCCCCAATTGCCCCATTTTTGTCTTGTAGTTTTTATTAAAAAAAAAAAATAGCATTTTTTAAAAATAAAAAACAACTGCACAAAGCAGTTTTTAGGGGTTAAAAGTGGCGGTGTGCCTTTACATTGCGGTTTATGGGGAACGGTGTGTTCCCTGGAATCATATATGTATCTGCTTACATACATATATATTTATGTGTTAAGATGTGTCTATACATATATAAACACAAAAATATATATGTATGTAAGAAGATACATATATACTTAACATTTGCTGCCCATCGCTGTGTGACTTACCCCCTTTGCCGCACTAGGTTCTCATGCCTTGTCACGGCATGAGAACGTGGCTCCCATTTGAGCCTTTGGAAGCGCCCTCTCATGAGCCCAATACTTCCGTGCAATGCGACCGCAATTGTGGCTAACTTGCAATACCAGTGCACGCAAAGTGGAGCTTAAATATCGCTTTCGCGAAAGCGATATTTTGCACTCCACTTGTAATCTAGCTCATTAATGGAAAACAACTTCAGTGTTATTCACAGAAAATGTTGCTAGTCAGGTGGCATTATGAAGTAGCCGGGAGGGTCATTTATCTTTCATGAATCAGATAGACCATACAGTTTTAAGCAACTTTCTAATTTACTTCTATTATCTAATTTGCTTCATTCTCTTGGTATCCTTTGTTGAAGGAGCAGTAATGCACTACTGGGAGCTAGCAGCTTAAATCCAATGACAGGAGGCATATATGTGCAGCCACCAAGCAGCAGCTTCTGAGCCTACCTAGGAATACTTTTCAAAAAAGGATACAATTAGAACAAAACGAATAAGATAATAACAAAAAAAAGTTATTTCAAATTGCATGCTCTGTCTGAACCGTGAAATAAAAAAATGTTGGTTTTATGTCCCTTTAAAGGGGTACTGAACCCAAATTATTTCTTTCATGATTCAGATAGAGCATGCATTTTTAAGCAACTTTCTAATTTACTCCTATTATCAATTTTTTTTTTCGTTCTCTTGGAATCTTTATTTGAAAAAGCAGGAATGTAAGTTTATGAGCCGACCCATCTTTGGTTCAGTACCTGGGTAGCGCTTGCTGATTGGTCGCTAATTAGAAAGTTGCTTAAAATTGCATGCTGTATCTGAATCATGAAAGAAAAAAAATGTGGGTTTAGTATCCCTTTAAATAGGTCCTGGGGAGAACACTGCAATTTTACTGTACATTGTCCCTTTAACAGCCGCTATATGACAACTTCTTTCCTGCATGGTTTAGGAGCAACTCCATTAGTGTCATCTGGTGCCGCCCATTGCAAACTTTAGGGCATCAGACATAACATCATTTCAAATAGGAACATTGCATTGTGGAATTTAGTTAATTACAACTAAATAACATTAATCTAAATCTACAGCAATATAACGTAGTGAAGATAAAAGACGAAAATCCATCGCTTGACAGTATTCCTTCAAAAGCTGCCTGCTCAACACAAACTGTCTCCGTGGAGCCTTCAGATAATGTGGTTCTGCCTGGGAAAAATTACACGAAGACACAAATAGCAGATAAGATTGTGAAACACGCCTCTAATATTATTCATCTGCTCAGTGGAGAGGTAAGTACAGATATGCAGGCCGGGGTCGGCTTTGATAAGAGTTCAGCTTTTGGATACTATGTAATATTATTTATAACTATTGACACTGTTAGTATAAATGCATAAACCAATGAATTTTACATTTGTATCCACTTAAAGAGCTACGTTATTAAAGGGACAGTCTAGTCAAAATTAAACTTGCATGATTAAGATAGGGCATGTAATTTTAAACGACTTTTCAATTTACTTTTATAATTACATTTGCTTTGTTCTCTTGGTTTTCTTTGTTGAAAGCTAAACCTAGGTAGGCTCATATGCTAATTTTAAAGCCCTTGAAGACCACCACAGCTAGAGGGTGTTAGGTCATGTGTGCCATATAGATAACATTGTGCTCACGCACGTGGATTTACTTTTGAGCTGGCACTGATTGGCTAAAATGCAAGTCTGTCAAAAGAACTGAGATAAGGGGGCAGTCTGCAGAGGCTTAGATACAAGGTACTCACAGAAGTAAAAAGTATATTAATATAACTGTGTTGATTATGCAAAACTGGGGAATGGGTAATAAAGGGATTATCTATCTTTTTAAACAATAACAATTCTGGAGTAGACTGTCTCTTTAATTATAGAGTTCCTGTGGATTTTTAGCAAGAAATTGGCATATCGAGTTCAACCCTTGATACTTGCAGGTAGAAGGTCACCTTTGAGCGTCTAGGAATGCCTGATTTTTTCATGCCCCTTCCTAGACCCTTTAGGTTGCATGAGTTGTTATTGAGACTCTGTTACTTTATATATATATATATATATATATATATATATACAGACTCACGCCTCTTTTCTCCCTTTGCCCCATGGTCTATTTCTTTTTTATGACACGATGAGTCCACGGATCATCTTAATTACTAATGGGATATTCACCTCCTGGTCAGCAGGAGAAGGCAAAGAGCACCACAGCAGAGCTGTTAAATAGCTCCTCCCATCCCTCCCACCCCAGTCATTCTCTTTGCCTACGTTAGTGATAGAAAGTGGTAAAGTGAGGTGTTAGTATAGATTCTTCAATCAAGAGTTTATTATTTTTAAAGTAGTGCCAGAGTGTGCTGCTTTGTCCTGGGGTGTAGCCGTAGTCCATATCAGTCTCTTCAGTAGAGCATCGCTGGCTTTAGAGCAATGGGAACTTGTGGGACATAATTCTCACTGTGCCTCCCATATATTATTGCTGCCCTTACCCTGAAAACCTGAGGAATATATATTCAGGAATTTCTTTTTCTTCACAGGTCCATGTGGGGGATAGGACCCCTCAAACCTGGTGACCTGCCTTTTGCTGTCAGGCAGACATATGAGGTAAGTGCTTGTTTTTTTTCTGGGAGCACTTAGAGGAAAAGGAGCACTTTATTATACTTCATTACATTACATAAAGGGCTTATGGTTGCCTGGCAAACTTATAAGGCACTTTATTAAGGGACAAAAAATGTTCTCAGAGTCTGAGAGAACCAGACAGCGTGTTACAGGCACTAGGGCTGGGAGATAAGCACTTGAATGTTGGTTCTGTATCATGGCGTTTATTTTAATATGCTATAACGTCCGGGAGAGTGTTATGACGGTTAGCCACGCCCACGATGGGCGGATCTTCTGTATTGCGCGCCTTTTCTCTGCGCCTCTATCTGAAGACACAGTGAGACCGGATACAGACCGGATAGTTCCTCTGCCTAGAAACGCATGTTTTCTGTCTAGATCAGGCGTTTCTAGGTCCGGAGGGTAGCTGAATCGTTCCCCTATCGAGTCCGGATTGATTGCCAGGAGGGAGTTAGAGGCTCCGGTCTTGCAGTCAGGTAGGCACCTCAGCAGAGCTGCTGAGCTGTAGGGGTGTCATTTTTATTTGTGTATGGGTGTTTGAACATGGTTTCTCTCACACGCAGTAAAAAGTTACACTTTTAAAGAGACAGTAAAAAAAATTTACATTCAAACTTTTTGTGTAAAAATTAAGTTTTTTACTGCATATTTATATTGTTGTGATTCAGTATGGACCTAGGAGACTTGCAAAGTGTTATTTGCTCCTTGTGTTTGGATGCAAATGTGGAACCACCAATCCCTTTCTGTCCCTCTTGTATTGAGAGGACTTTAAGTTATAGGGAAAAGATTTTTCTTGAGCAAAACTTTTCAAAGGCGGATGCTGTCCAAGAAACTAATGAAGAGATTCAAGGTATGCCGCAGCTTTCTCCCCAAGCGTCCCAAATTTTACCGCCTGCTCAAGCCGTGCCCTGTACTTCTGCTCTAGCACCCACTGGAGTTACCTTAAAAGACATAGCTTCTCTCATGTCTTCTACAATTTCTGATGCATTGTCTGCTTTCCCAATGTTGCAGGGCAAACGTAATTGGAAAACCAGACATTCAGTAAGTGAGGTTTCTGATGCAATTGTGGCTATTTCGGAGGTACCCTCCCAAGGACACGAAAAGGAGGGTAATGCAATTCCATCTGAAGGTGAAATTTCAGATTCAGAAAGTTCATTGCCTCTGACGGACTCGGAGGTTGTAACTTTTAGGTTCAAACTAGAACACCTCCGCCTGTTGCTCAGGGAGGTTTTGGTTACTTTGGATGACTGTGACTCCACGGTAGTGATAGCCCCTACGAAGTCTAGTAAATTGGACAGATATTTCGAAGTTCCTTCTTACTCAGACGTATTTCCTGTTCCAAAGCAAGCTTCAGAGATCATTACTAAGGAGTGGGAGAGACCAGGCATACCCTTTTCTCCCTCTCCTATTTTTAAGAAGATGTTTCCCATAGCTGACTCATTCAAGGAGGCTTGGCAAACAGTTCCTAAGGTGGAAGGGGCTGTTTCCACTTTAGCCAAGAGAACTACTATTCTCATAGAGGATAGTTGTGCTTTCAAAGATCCTATGGACAAAAAGTTAGAAGGTTTACTTAAAAAGATTTATGTTCACCAGGGTTTACAATGGCAGCCAGCTGCGTGCATTGCTACCGTCACTAGTGCGGCAGCATATTGGTTTGATGCACTATCTGAGTCTCTCAAGACTGAGACTTCCTTGGAGGAGATCCAAGACAGGATAAAAGCTCTGAAGCTAGGTAATGCTTTTATTACAGACGCTTCCCTTCAAATTATTAAACTGGGAGCTAAGATTTCAGGTTTCTCTATTCTAGCACGCAGAGCCTTATGGTTAAAACCTTGGTCTGCGGATGTGTCATCTAAGTCTAAGCTTCTAGCGATTCTTTACAAGGGGAAGACCTTGTTTGGACCTGGCCTCATGGAAATTATCTCTGATATCACGGGAGGTAAGGGTCATCTCCTCCCTCAGGATAAGAGAAACAAAAAAAAAGGATGACAGAGTAATTTTCGTTCCTTTCGAAATTTCAAGGGAAATTCTTCCTCCTCTAAGCAGGAGCAATCTAAGCCTACATGGATACCCAGCCAGTCTTGGAATAAGGGTAAACAATCCAAGAATCCTGCTATTGAATCCAAAACAGCATGAAGGGCATGCCCCCGATCCGGGACCGGATCTGGTAGGGGGCAGACTTTCCTTCTTCGTTCAGGCTTGGGTTCGGGACGTTCAGGATCCCTGGGCAATAGAAATAGTGTTTATCACCAAAGGTTTAGGAAAAACAGCACACCTTCTTCTTCTATAGTGGGGCACGGAATAAAGGACTTGCCAGGTCCCAAATAATCAAAGTACAAAGTGTATTCCAGCCACCAAACTTCTTTAAAAGACCTTTATTTTCACATCGGGTCCTCAGCAGTAAATTACAACGTTTCAAGCCTCAGCAGGCTCTTAATCATGTATAATTGAACATACACAGGTAAATGTCTTTATATACCCTCACCTGTTATTCAACATCCTGTGTTAAGCTGATTGCACAACAGTGCCATCTTGTGGATACAACAATTCAATGTAACACAAAGTTATCACAGGAAGTGATAAATACATAAACAGAACATTTATTTAAAAAAACATATACATCTATGTACAAATATTAAAAGAGGTACAACACACAACCTTTTATATAGATGTTTCAATCAACTCATATTGTTTTACATATTACTTCAAATATATGCAGAAATTCTTCCTTCAGAAAAACTTTTTCAGAAAAAAAGACTCCAATCAAAGTCCTTATTCATTCATTTTGGCCTCATTGATTCCAATTTGTATATCCAGAACATCTCCCTGGTCTTTAGTAATCGCTCTCTATCACCACCCCTTCTAGGCCTAAGGAAGTGAGAGGAAACTGGAGCTTCTTTATTTTTGCATCTGATGTTAGACTTATGTTCAGTTATCCTCTCTCTTACCTCTCTACAGGTCTCGCCAATATAAATTTGGCCACATGGGCATTTAATGAGATAGACACAATACAGGGAGTGCAGAATTATTAGGCAAATGAGTATTTTGACCACATCATCCTCTTTATGCATGTTGTCTTACTCCAAGCTGTATAGGCTCGAAAGCCTACTACCAATTAAGCATATTAGGTGATGTGCATCTCTGTAATGAGAAGGGGTGTGGTCTAATGACATCAACACCCTATATCAGGTGTGCATAATTATTAGGCAACTTCCTTTCCTTTGGCAAAATGGGTCAAAAGAAGGACTTGACAGGCTCAGAAAAGTCAAAAATAGTGAGATATCTTGCAGAGGGATGCAGCACTCTTAAAATTGCAAAGCTTCTGAAGCGTGATCATCGAACAATCAAGCTTTTCATTCAAAATAGTCAACAGGGTTGCAAGAAGCGTGTGGAAAAACCAAGGGCAAAATAACTGCCCATGAACTGAGAAAAGTCAAGCGTGCAGCTCCCAAGATGCCACTTGCCACCAGTTTGGCCATATTTCAGAGCTGCAACATCACTGGAATGCCCAAAAGCACAAGGTGTGCAATACTCAGAGACATGGCTAAGGTAAGAAAGGCTGAAAGACGACCACCACTGAACAAGACACACAAGCTGAAACGTCAAGACTGGGCCAAGAAATATCTCAAGACTGATTTTTCTAAGGTTTTATGGACTGATGAAATGAGAGTGAGTCTTGATGGGCCAGATGGATGGGCCCGTGGCTGGATTGGTGAAGGGCAGAGAGCTCCAGTCCGACTCAGACGCCAGCAAGGTGGAGGTGGAGTACTGGTTTGGGCTGGTATCATCAAAGATGAGCTTGTGGGGCCTTTTCGGGTTGAGGATGGAGTCAAGCTCAACTCCCAGTCCTACTGCCAGTTTCTGGAAGACACCTTCTTCAAGCAGTGGTACAGGAAGAAGTCTGCATCCTTCAAGAAAAACATGATTTTCATGCAGGACAATGCTCCATCACACGCGTCCAAGTACTCCACAGCGTGGCTGGCAAGAAAGGGTATAAAAGAAGAAAATCTAATGACATGGCCTCCTTGTTCACCTGATCTGAACCCCATTGAGAACCTGTGGTCCATCATCAAATGTGAGATTTACAAGGAGGGAAAACAGTACACCTCTCTGAACAGTGTCTGGGAGGCTGTGGTTGCTGCTGCACGCAATGTTGATGGTGAACAGATCAAAACACTGACAGAATCCATGGATGGCAGGCTTTTGAGTGTCCTTGCAAAGAAAGGTGGCTATATTGGTCACTGATTTGTTTTTGTTTTGTTTTTGAATGTCAGAAATGTATATTTGTAAATGTTGAGATGTTATATTGGTTTCACTGGTAAAAATAAATAATTGAAATGGGTATATATTTGTTTTTTGTTAAGTTGCCTAATAATTATGCACAGTAATAGTCACCTGCACACACAGATATCCCCCTAAAATAGCTATAACTAAAAACAAACTAAAAACTACTTCCAAAACTATTCAGCTTTGATATTAATGAGTTTTTTGGGTTCATTGAGAACATGGTTGTTGTTCAATAATAAAATTAATCCTCAAAAATACAACTTGCCTAATAATTCTGCACTCCCTGTAGGTAGCTCTACAAGTTAGGTATTTATTTATTTTGAATTTTTTCCCAGTAGTGGGATGGTAAAAGTTTTCTCCTTTTATCATAGAACTACAATTTCTGCAATTCAGACATGGGTAGCAACCATATTTCTTAGGCCCAATGGTTCTTTGGCTATCTTGTTTGTGGCTACCAATGTCTGAATGCACCAACATGTCCCTGATGCTCCTATTTTTCTTATAGGCCAACATTAAATTCTCTTTAAATTCAATGACTTCTGGATGACGGTCTTTTATAATATGCCAGTTTTTCTTTAAAATGCAAGTAATTTTGTTACTCAGCCTATTAAACTGTGTGACAAAAATCATACGATTTGGTTCTTGTTTTTTACTTATCTTTTCTGCACCACTCTCTTTGGAAATTATATCCAATTGTTTAGTAATTAATGATGGAGGATAGTTCCTATTTATAAACTTATTGGCCATCTGTTCTAGCCTATATTTACATTGATCTTTATCTGATACTATCTAGTGAATTGACTTTTAGGGATTGCTTGAAAAATATTTTCAGGATGATAGCTGCCATATTTTAGCAAATTATTCCTGTCTGTGCTCTTAATGTAAAGATCTGTATACAGAAACCCTCCTTTGTTGTATACAAATGTATCCAAATATTCAATCCCTACTTCATTCATATTTAGCGTAAATTTAAGTCCTGTAACTGAATTATTTAAGTCTTGTACAAATGACAAGAGGCTACCAACGTCGCCCCCCCCCCACACGCCAAACACATCATCAATATACCTCCACCAGGAGGTGCCATGGCGTTGGAATAATGGATGGGAATATACATAGTATTCCTCAAATTTATTCATGAAAATGTTGGCGTATGTGGGGGCAACGTTGGAGCCCATTGCCGTTCCTTGTCTTTGCAAGTAGTATATATCCCCAAACAAAAAATAATTTTGATACAATATAATGGAGAGTAATTCAATAAGAAAACCAATTTCCATCTCGGTATAATCACTATTTGATCTCAAAACATTCTCTACTGCTGTAACCCCACTAGTGTGTTTTATAGAGGTATACAGGCTGGAGACATCCAAAGTAAATAAAATACATTTATCTCCAACATACCCAAGATCTTTAATCTTAGTTAAGAAATCATTAGTATCTCTAACATATGAATTTGCCTGTTTTACAAATGGCTGCAATACTCTATCCAAAAAGACAGAGATAGAAGAAAAAATAGAGCCCATGCCTGCCACAATTGGCCTGCCAGGTGTTTTTTGTTTAGCTTTGTGAAATTTTGGTAGGACATATATCACTGGTCTAATTGGATTATCAACATATAAGGCCTCTTTAAATGTTTCTGTTATTATTCCCCTCTTAGCAGCAAGATCTAAAATATTTTTAATTTCTTTATTAATCTCAATAGTTGGATCTCTGCTTAATACTTGATAAACCTGATTATCAGCTAGTTGTCTGTGAATTTCTGCCATATAATCTGTCTTGTCCAAAAGAACAATGGCTCCGCCCTTATCGGCCTCTTTAATAATGATCTCCTTATTATTCCCAAGTCTTTCAATGGCAAGTTTGTCTTTTTTGTTTTTTTGCACCAATTTCTTTTTCCTCTCTCTCTTAAAAAGAGTGTCAATCTCTTTTTGTACCAAATTCATGTAGGCTGTGTAGCTGTAGGGGTAAAATTGCTTTTTCTGGAAATACCATATTCCTTAGTGTCTCTAAATCTAATATCATTGGTGTTATCAGTGCTAGGTGTTTGTGCATAATCTTTTTGCATTGCAAAATACATTTTCAATTTAAGCTTCCTAACATTTTTTTGCAAATCTTGTTGAACCAAAAATTCATTGCAGTCATTATCCAAACAATAAGATAAGCCTTTATTCAAGGCCATCTCCTCTTCATTACTTAAAATATAAGAGGAAAAATTATGAACCAAACTTTCATTTGATAGTGCAAAATCATTCATACCTAACCTGCACTCACTCGCATTCATACATGTTTTATCGTGTTTAAGTGCAACATTTAACTCAATAGGAGCTCAGAAAAATAGGAGCATCAGGGACATGTTGGTGCATTAAGACATTGGTAGCCACAAACAAGATGGCCAAAGAACCATTGGGCCTAAGAAACATGGTTGCTACCCATGTCTGAATTGCAGCAATTGTAGTTCTATGATAAAAGGAGAAAACTTTTACCATCCCACTACTGGGAAAAAAAAATCAAAATAAATACATACCTAACTTGTAGAGCTCATTAAATGCCCATGTGGCCAAATTTATATTGGCGAGACCTGTAGAGAGGTAAGGGAGAGGATAACTGAACATAAGTCTAACATCAGATGCAAAAATAAAGAAGCTCCAGTTTTCTCTCACTTCCTCTCTATGGGTTACAATATTAGTCAACTTAGGTTTCAAATTTTGGAACAAGTGGATAGGCCTAGAAGGGGTGGTGATAGAGACCAGGGAGATGTTCTGGGTATACAAATTGGATTCAATGAGGCCAAAAGGAATGAATAAGGACTTTGATTGGAGTCTTTTTTTCTGAAAACTTTTTTCTGTAGGAAGAATTTCTGCATATATTTGAAGTAATATGTAAAACAATATGAGTTGATTGAAACATCTATATAAAAGGTTGTGTGTTGTACCTCTTTTAATATTTGTACATAGATGTATATGTTTTTTTAAATAAATGTTCTGTTGTATTTATTCACTTCCTGTGATAACTTTGTGTTACATTGAATTGTTGTATCCACAAGATGGCACTGTTGTGCAATCAGCTTAACACAGGATGTTGAATAACAGGTGAGGGTATATAAAGACATTTACCTGTGTATGTTTAATTATACATTATTAAGAGCCTGCTGAGGCTTGAAACATTGTAATTTACTGCTGAGGACCCTATGTGAAAATAAAGGTCTTTTAAAGAAGTTTGGTGGCTGGAATACGCAATAGAAATAGTGTCTCAGGGATACAAATTGGAGTTCAAGAGTTTTCCTCCCAGAGGCAGGTTTCTACTTTCAAGATTATCTGCAGACCAGACAAAAAGAGAGGCGTTCTTACATTGTGTAGGAGACCTCTCCGCCCTGGGAGTGATTGTTCCCGTTCCAGTACAGGAACAGGGTCAGGGTTTTTATTCCAATCTGTTTGTGGTTCCCAAAAAGGAGGGAACCTTCAGACCAATTTTAGACCTCAAGAGTCTAAACAAATTTCTCAGGGTTCCGTCCTTCAAGATGGAAACTATTCGTTCCATTCTCTCCTTAATCCAGGAGGGTCAATTTATGACAACAGTGGATTTAAAGGACGCCTACCTACATGTCCCTATTCACAGGGATCATCACAAGTTCCTAAGATTTGCCTTCCAGGACAAACACTTCCAGTTCATGGCTCTTCCTTTCAGCCTGGCCACTGCTCCCAGAATTTTCACAAAGGTTCTGGGGTCTCTGTTGGCGGTACTTCGGTCACAGGGGAATTGGGGTGGCGCCTTATCTGGACGACATTCTAGTCCAGGCGCCATCTTTTCAACAAGCAAGATCCCACACCGACATAGTGTTATCTTTCCTGAGAGCTCACGGGTGGAAGGTAAATTTGGAAAAGAGTTCCCTAATTCCAGACACAAGAGTCACGTTCTTAAGAACCATAATAGACTCCCTGTCTATGAAGATTTTTCTGACAGAAGTCAGGAAATCAAAGATTATCGATACTTGTCTAGTCCTTCAATCCACTCCTCGGCCGTCAGTGGCTCAGTGTATGGAGTTAATCGGGCTGATGGGTGCAGCAATGGACATCATCCCGTTTGCTCGTTTCCATCTCAGACCTCTGCAGTTAAACATGCTCAGGCAATGGAACGGAGATTATGCAGACTTGTCTCCCCAAATAACTCTGGAGCAGGAGACAAGGGACTCTCTTCAGTGGTTGTTGTCTCTGGATCATCTCTCCCAGGGAACCTGCTTTCGCAGACCTTCTTGGGTGATTGTGACAACAGATGCCAGCCTTCTGGGGTGGGGAGCAGTCTGGGGCTCTCTCAAGGCTCAGGGAGTTTGGACTCAGTCAGAGTCTGTTCTCCCTATAAACATTCTAGAGCTGAGGGCAATCTTCAATGCCCTTCTGGCCTGGCCCCAGTTAGCCTCACTCCGGTTTATCAGTTTTCAGGTGGACAACATAACTTCAGTGGCTTACATCAATCATCAGGGAGGAACGAGGAGTTCCTTTAGCGATGATAGAGGTAGCCAAAATAATCCACTGGGCGGAAGCCCACTCTTGTTGTCTATCGGCGATCCACATCCCAGGGGTGGACAACTGGGAGGAGGATTTCCTGAGCAGGCAGACCTTTCATCCGGGGGAGTGGGAACTTCATCCAGAAGTTTTCTCCAACCTGATAATCAAGTGGGGTCAACCAGAATTGGATCTCATGACATCCCGACAGAATGCCAAGCTCCCGAGATATGGGTCGAGGTTCAGGGACCCCCAGGCGGCACTGGTAGATGCTCTGGCGGTTCCTTGGACCTTCATGCTAGCATACCTTTTTCCTCCGTTTGCTCTTCTTCCTCTGGTAATTGCTCAAATCAAACAGGAGAGGGCTTCGGTGATCCTCACAGCACCGGCCTGGCCTCGCAGGATTTGGTATGCGGATCTGGTGGAGATGGCATCTCTGCCACCTTAGAGACTCCCGTTGAGGAAGGACCTTCTGATTCAGGGACCAGTCCTTCATCCAAATCTAGTTTCTCTGAAGCTGACTGCTTGGAGATTGAACGCTTAATTTTATCCAAGCGGGGATTTTCTGATTCGGTCATAGAGACCATGATTCAGGCTCGTAAGCCTGTAACTAGAAGGATTTACCATAAGATTTGGCGTAAATATCTCTATTGGTGTGAATCCAAGGGCTACTCATGGAGTAGAGTTAGGATTCCTAGAATTTTGTTTTTTCTCCAAGAAGGTTTGGAGAAGGGTTTATCGGCGAGCTCCCTAAAGGGTCAAATCTCGGCCTTATCTCTTTTGTTACACAAACGTCTGGCAGATGTTCCAGATTTACAATCTTTCTGTCAGGCCTTGGTCAGGATCAGGCCTGTGTTCAAACCAGTTACTCCTCTATGGAGTCTTAATTTAGTTCTCAAAGTTCTTCAAGGGGCTCCGTTTGAGCCTATGCATTCCTTAGATATTAAGTTGTTATCTTGGAAGGTTTTATTTCTTGTAGCCATTTCTTCGGCTTGTAGAGTGTCAATGCTCTCGGCATTGCAGTACGATTCTCCTTACCTTATTTTCCATTCAAATAAGGTAGTTTTACGTTCTAAATTAGGATTTCTTCCTAAGGTTGTTTCTGATTTGAACATTAATCAGGAGATTGTTGTTCCTTCTTTGTGTCCTAATCCTTCTTCTCAGAAAGAACGACTTCTGCACAATTTAGACGTGGCCCATGCTTTAAAGTTTTACTTACAGGCGACTAAGGACTTTCGTCAGTCTTCTTCTTTGTTTGTGATTTTCTCAGGAAAACGTAAGGGACAGAAATCTACGGCTACTTCTCTTTCCTTTTGGCTGAAGAGCATCATACGTTTTGCATATGAGACTGTTGGACAGCAGCCTTCTGAGAGGGTTACGGCTCATTCCACGAGGGCTGTTGCTTCCTCATGGGCATTCAAAAATGAAGCTTCTGTGGAACAGATTTGCAAGGCTGCAACTTGGTCCTCTCTTCACACTTTTTCAAAGTTTTACAAATTTGACACTTTTGCCTCGGCTGAGGCTGCTTTTGGGAGAAAGGTTCTTCAAGCAGTGGTGCCTTCCGTTTAGGTTCCCTGTCTTGTCCCTCCCTTATCATGTGTGTACTCTAGCTTGGGTATTGAATCCCATTAGTAATTAAGATGATCCGTGGACTCATCGTGTCATAAAAAAGAAAAGAAAATAATATTCAAAATGTATTTCTTTTTTGACACGATGAGTCCACGGCCCGCCCTGTTCTTGTAAGACAGGTTGTTGGTTATTATAAACTTCAGACACCTCTGCACCTTGGCTTTTCCTTTCTTTCCTTAACTTTGGTCGAATGACTGGAGTGGGAGGGGAGGAGCTATTTAACAGCTCTGCTGTGGTGCTCTTTGCCTCCTCCTGCTGACCAGGAGGTGAATATGCCATTAGTAATTAAGATGATCCATGGACTCATTGTGTCAAAAAAGAAATATAAGAAGTAAATATATGGCACCACATTCCTGAGCGCACGTTACTGGTTGCAAAATCAGACGGAACAAGCTGTCTGTCATCGGATTTTGTAACCAGAAAGTGTGCCAGACGGGTAGCAGAATCTGTACACCACCACACAACGGCTGCAACGACTTGCACAGCTATTAATCCCTTATACTCAGTCAACAAGTTCAGCCAGTCTCTTCACTGTGTAACAATCTGAGGGGGGGGAGTATTTGAAACAAGTTATCTATTTTTGTGAATAAGAAAAGATGATTGACAGAGGGTGACTGAGACTCACAAAAAGAGATAACTTCTTTCAAATATTCCCCCCCTCAGATTGTTACACAGTGAAGGGACTGGCTGAACTTTGTTCCGGTGTAGACAAATTAACCTGGTCTTTAAAGGGTTAACATATTGCAGACAAAACAAAGCACTTTTTGAACTGAACAGTCCAATAGGGAGCAGTGATGCAAAGCAGCAGCGCATTGATTGGCTCTCAGGGATTTTTCCAAACCCACCCCTTTGCCTTTCCAAATCTGCAAAGCAGTTATTCCAGAATGTAAAGATGTTTTTGTGAGCAATACACCTTTTTTATTACTACATTGTTTACCTTATAATTATGGTATGTTAGACCAAGAGCAAAGGAAATACATTTATTTAAGAGACATTAAAAAACGCAGCAAAGTTTCTTTTTTTATTTGCAGCTAATTTGCAATGCAATTTTCAGCTGCTGGTATGTTATAAATCTTTAAAGGGACAGGAAACCCCAACATTTTAATGATTTGAATAGAACATACAATTTTAAACAACTTTCCAATTTACTTCCATTATCAAATTTGCTTCATTCTCTTATCCTTTGCTGAAGGAACAGCTGTACACATCTAGCTAGCCAATCACTAGAGACAAATGTGTGCAGGCACCAATCAGCAGCAGCTCCCACTAGTGTAAGATATGCGCGTATTCTTTTTCAACAAAGGATACCAAGAGAACAAAGCACATTTGAAAATAGAAGTGAATTTAAAAGTGTCTTAAAATGACATGCTTTATCTCAATCATACAAGTTTAACCCTTTGAGTGTTAAGCACTTTCCCACCTGGCTGCTAAAGTTTTTTAAAGGGTTTTTTATTTTATATTTTTAAAAATATTTATTTTTTTACTTTTTTTTATTTATTTCAGATCCCCAAGACTTACACTGTTGGAAAGGTTAGGCATTTACCTTTCCAATGGTGGGTCTTGTGGGTCTGTAGCTGCTTATATGCCTGAAATACAGGCTTCTAAACAGCATGCCCCCTGCTCCTATACTTAACATTGTTAATGTTAAATAAAGTTGCGCAGTGACGTCATCATGTTATTGCGCGTGACGTCACCGCGCATTACTTAAAGCCCCGACTATGCCTGTCACTATGCAGGCCCGATCGCCGGGGTAGGAGCGGGTGGGAGCCCCCAGATCTCCCTCAAGTTGGGAGAGTGCTAGTGACGGCTCTGAGCTGTCATAAGCACCAGAGTGAGAAACTCTGTGACGGCTCAGAGCCGTCGTTAGCACTCAAGGGGTTAATTTTGACTTTCTTATCCCTTTACAATAAGAAGCTTTCTGTTCCAACTTGTAATTCAGTTGCTGCTTCTATATTTCAGATACCTATCAGGTACGACAATATTGCCATGTACTTTACCACAGATGAGCTACAATATTTGGAAGAACATAGAGATTTATACAAGGACATAATGGATGATTACCAAAACAACAGCTCACAAGGTTTGTACATTTATTATATAAATTCAAGTTTACAGGGACTAGCGCTCTCTCTATAAAGAGATACATCCATCTGCCAGGGTGCCAAGGGTCTAGCGGTCTTACTATAAAGGGATACGTCCATCTCCCAGGGTGCCTAGGGGCTAGCACTCTCACTATAAAGGGATACGTCCATCTCCCAGGGTGCCAAGGGGCAAGCGCTCTCACTATAAAGCAGTGATTTGCAACTTTTTTTCTGTGGCACACTTTTTTACATTAAAAAATCCTGTGGCACACCACCATCCCAAAATTTTACAAAGTCACACATTGTAGCCTAATACAGGATATATAAACAGTATGTATATATATATACACTGTACTGTGCTGTCATACCATGCCTCCTACAAACTATACATGACATATTGACATTCTTTTACAAACAATCATAATCATTGTCTGTGAATTAATGTCAATGTCATGGTTGTAAATGATGCCTGATGAGCCTGTCACATACCTCCCAATATTTCAAAATTTGAAAGAGGGACACCCCCGCACTGTTGTCAGTCTGCCGCGGCACACCTGAGGATCTCTAACGGCACACTGGTTGAAAAACACTGCTATAAAGGGATACGTCCATCTCCCAGAGTACCAAGGGGCTAGCGCTCTCACTATAAAATTATACATCCATCTGCCAGGGTGCCAAGGGGCTAGCACGCTCACTATAAAGTGATACGTCCATCTGCCAGGGTGCCAAGGGGCTAGCACGCTCACTATAAAGTGATACGTCCATCTGCCAGGGTGCCAAGGGGCTAGTGCTCTCACTATAAAGTTATACATCCATCTGCCAGGCTGCTTAGGGGCTAGTGCTCTCACTTTAAAGGGATACATCCATTTACCAGGGTGTCTAGGGGCTAGCGCTCTCACTATAAAGTTATACGTCCATCTCCCAGGGTGCCAAGGGGCTAGCGCTCTCACTATGAAGGAATACTTCCATCTGTCAGGGTGCCAAGGGGCTACTGCTCTCACTATAAAGGGATACGTCCATCTGCCAGGGTGCCAAGGGGCTAGCGCTCTCATTATAAAGGGATACATCCATCTGCCAAGGTGCCAAGTGGCTAGTGCTCTCACTATAAAGGGATACGTCCATCTCCCAGGGTGCCAAGGGGCTAGCGCTCTCACTATGAAGGAATACTTCCATCTGTCAGGGTGCCAAGGGGCTACTGCTCTCACTATAAAGGGATACGTCCATCTGCCAGGGTGCCAAGGGGCTAGCGCTCTCATTATAAAGGGATACATCCATCTGCCAGGGTGCCAAGGGGCTAGCACTCTCACTATACAGGGATATATCCATCTGCCAAGGGGCTAGCGCTCTCACTTTAAAGGGATACATACATCTGCCAGTGTGCCAAGGGGCTAGCGCTATCACTATACAGGGATATATCCATCTGCCAAGGGGCTACCGCTCTCACTATAATGGGATACATCCATCTGCCAGGGTGCCAAAGGGCTAGCACTCTCACTATAAAGGGATACGTCCATCTCCCAGGGTGCCAAAGGGCTAGCACTCTCACTATAAAGGGATACGTCCATCTCCCAGGGTGCCAAGGGGCTAGCGCTCTCACTATAAAGGGATACATCTGTGACGGATACCCCCGGCTACCCCGACTGGGTAGCTCCGCCAAAAGGGGTCCTGCTTCCTCCCTGCCGACTGCAGCTATGTAGCTGGCAAGTGACCACAGCCTGTAGCCACCCCTGATGCCCGACAGCACCAGTACTCAGGGTCTCACCCTGTGGCAGACTCCAGCTACCCCGACTGAGTAGCTCTGCCAGAGGGTCCTTCCTTTGCCTGGAACAGGCTGCTATGTAGCATGTACGTATGTATGTATGTAGGAAAGTGATTTTAGCTGGAGCTCACCCAAATAACTAGACAGACTAGCCTTCAGGTGAACAAGAACTGATTTTATTGAAAACATGCACTCCTTTTATACAGACAGCTCATCTTGATAAGATCCTGGACAATCCCACTATTTTCCCGCCCCTCCAGACAGCCCGGCACCTCCATAGGAGCCACAGTCCCACATAATCCCAATACATATGGGTGGCGGTTTCGGGGTGATCCCGGTGGAGCGGCGGCACTTCCCCAGATTTCACAGTCCAAAAATCAGCATGATTTGTTACTGGGGACCGGAGTTACAGTCCGTTGAAGTTATGGTGTCCAAAACCCCCGGTTCCCAAAGGAGCTCCCCTCCGGCAATTCCACCACCCCTCAGGGGCTACTAATCCCAAAAAGAGCGGAGCTCTGGGGCACATGGTTGCTGGAGCGACCTGGGTTAAAGTTAGCGGGTGTTCTGCTGTCCTGTGGCCGACCGGGAGTTCCAGGAGCCTGGCCAGCCTGAGAGGGGTTGGGCGGGTGTCCGTTGTGAGGCGGCCGACCGGGAGTTCCAGGAGCCCGGCCAGCCTAGGAGGGTTTTCACTGGTCATAAACCAACTCTTCTCTGAACACAAAAAGAAGCCAAAACAAAGCAAACAAACAGCTTCCAGAGATGGTGGTTGCTCTGAGGCGCCCAAAACCACTGAGAAACAACAGGGGTGAGGTTGTAGGGGGGTGGGGGAAAGCCTTAGCCGCCTGGTATCCGTAACAACATCCATTTGCCAAGGGGCTAGCGCTCTCACTGTAAAGGGATACGTCCATCTCCCAGGGTTTCAAGGGGCTTGCGCTCTCTCTAGAAAGGGATTCAGCCATCTGCCAGGGTGCCTAGGGGCTACCGCTTTCACTATAAAGTTATACATCCATCTCCCAGAGTGCCAAGGGCTAGCGCTCTCACTATAAAGAGATACATCCATCTCCCAGGGTTTCAAGGGGCTTGCGCTCTCTCTATAAAGGGATACATCCATCTCCCAGGGTGCCAAGGGCTAGCGCTCTCACTATAAAGAGATACATCCATCTCCCAGGGTTTCAAGGGGCTTGTGCTCTCTCTATAAAGGGATACATCCATCTCCCAGGGTTTCAAGGGGCTTGTGCTCTCTCTATAAAGGGATACATCCATCTGCCAGGGTGCCTAGGGGCTACCGCTTTCACTATAAAGTTATACATCCATCTCCCAGGGTTCCAAGGGGCTTGCGCTCTCTCTATAAAGAGATACATCCATCTACCAGGGTTCCTAGGGCCTAGCGCTCTCACTATAAAGTTATACATCCATCTGCCAGGGTGCCTAGGGGCTAGCGCTTTCACTATAAAGTTATACATCCATCTCCCAGAGTGCCAAGGGGCTAGCGCTCTCACGTTAAAGGGATACATACATCTGCCAGTGTGCCAAGGGGCTAGCACTCTCACTAAACAGGGATATATCCATCTGCCAAGGGGCTACCGCTCTCACTATAATGGGATACATCCATCTGCCAGGGTGCCAAAGGGCTAGCGCTCTCACTATAAAGGGATACGTCCATCTCCCAGGGTGCCAAGGGGCTAGCGCTCTCACTATAAAGGGATACATCCATTTGCCAAGGGGCTAGCGCTCTCACTATAAAGGTATACGTCCATCTCCCAGGGTGCCAAGGGGCTAGCGCTCTAAATATAAAGAGATACATCCATCTCCCAGGGTCCCAAGGGGCTAGCGCTCTCGCTATTAAGAGATACATCCATCTGCCAGGGTGCCTAGGGGCTAATGCTCTCACTATAAAGGGATACATCCATCTGCCAGGGTGCCAACGGGCTAGCGCTCTCACTATAAAGGTATACGTCCATCTCCCAGGGTTCCAAGAGGCTTGCCCTCTCTCTATAAAGAGATACATCCATCTGCCAGGGTGCCTAGGGGCTAGCGCTCTCACTATAAAGGGATACATCCATCTGCCAGGGTGCCAACGGGCTAGCGCTCTCACTATAAAGTGATACATCCATCTCCCAGGGTGCCAAAGGGGTAGCGCTCCCAATATAAAGGGATACATCCATCTCCCAGGGTGCCAAGGGACTTGCACTCTCACTATAAAGGGATATATCCATCTGCTAGGGTGCCAAGGGGCAAGCGCTCTCACTATAAACAAATACATCCATCTGCCAAGGGGCTAGGGCTCTAACTATAAAGTTATACATCCATCTCCCAGGGTGCCAAAGGGCTTGCGCTCTAGTTATTAAGGGATACATCCATCTGCCAGGGTACCAAGGGACTAGTGCTCTCACTATAAAGGGATACTTCCATCTCCCATGGTGCCAAGGGGTTAGTGCTCTCACTATAAAGGGATACATCCATCTCCCATGGTGCCAAGGGACTAGCGCTCTCACTATAAAGGGATACATCCAACTGCCAGGGTGCCAAGGGTCTAGCGCTCTCACTATAAAGGGATACATTAATCTCCCATGGTGCCGAGGGGCTAGTGCCCCCACTATAAAGGGATACTTCCTCCTATGGTGCCAAGGGGCTAGCGCTCTCACTATAAAGGGATACATTAATCTCCCATGGTGCCGAGGGGCTAGTGCCCCCACTATAAAGGGATACGTCCTCCCATGGTGCCAAGGGGCTAGCGCTCTCGCTATAAAGGTATACATCCATTGCCAGGGTGCCAAGGGGCTAGCGTTCTCACTATAAAAAGATACATCCATCTCCCAGGGTTCCAAGGGGCTTGCCCTCTCTCTATAAAGAGATACATCTATCTGCCAGGGTGCCTAGGGGCTAGCACTCTCACTATAAAGGGATACATCCATCTGCCAGGGTGCCAAAGGGGTAGCGCTCCCAATATAAAGGGATACATCCATCTCCCAGGGTGCCAAGGGACTTGCTCTCTCACTATAAAGGGATACATCCATCTGCTAGGGTGCCAAGGGGCAAGCACTCTCACTGTAAACAAATACATCCATCTGCCAGGGTGCCAAGGGGCTAGCGCTCTCACTATAAAGTTATACATCCATCTCCCAAGGTGCCAAAGGGCTTGCACTCTCACTATAAAGGGATACATCCATCTGCTAGGGTGCCAAGGGGCTAGCGCTCTCATTATAAAGGGATACATCCATCTGCTAGGGTACCAAGGGACTAGTGCTCTCACTATAAAGGGATACATCCATCTCCCATGGTGCCAAGGGACTAGCGCTCTCACTATAAATGGATACATCCATCTGCCAGGGTGCCAAGGGTCTAGCGCTCTCACTATAAAGGGATACATTAATCTCCCATGGTGCCAAGGGGCTAGTGCCCCCACTATAAAGGGATGCGTCCTCCCATGGTGCCAAGGGGCTAGCGCTCTCGCTTTAAAGGTATGCATCCAGTGCCAAGGGGCTAGCGCTCTCACTATAAAGGGATACATTCATCTGCCAGGTTGCCAAGGGGTTAGCGCTCTCACTATAATGGGATAGATCCATCTGCCAGGGTGCCAAGGGGCTAGCGCTCTCACTATAAAGGGATACGTCCTTCTCCCATGGTGCCAAGAGACTAGCGCTTTCACTATAAAATTATACATCTATCTGCCAGGGTGCCAAGTGGATAGCGCTTTCATTATAAAGTTATACGTCCATCTGCCAGGGTGCCAAGGGGCTAGCATTCTAACTATTAAGTTATTACTCCATCTCCCAGGTTGCCTAGGGGCTAGCGCTCTCACTATAAAGGGATACATCCATCTGCTAGGGTGCCAAGGGGCTTGCGCTCTCACTATAAAGGGATACATCCATCTCCCAGGGTGCCAAGGGGCTTGCGCTCTCACTATAAAGGGATACATCCATCTCCTAGGGTGCCAAGGGGCAAGCGCTGTCACTATAAACAAATACATCCATTTGCCAGGGTGCCAAGGGGCTAGCGCTCTCACTATAAAGGGATACATGCATCTCCCAGGGTGCCAAGGGGCTTGCGCTCTCACTATAAAGGGATACATCCATCTCCCAGGGTGCCAAGGGGCTTGCGCTCTCACTATAAACGGATACATCCATCTGCCAGGGTGCCAAGGGGCTAGCGCTCTCACTATAAAGGGATACATCCATCTGCCAGGTGCCAAGGGGCTAGCGCTCTCACTATAAAGGGATACATCCATCTGCTAGGGTGCCAAGGGGCTTGCGCTCTCACTATAAAGTTATACATCCATCTGCAAGGGTGCCAAGGGGCTTGCGCTCTCACTATAAAGGGATATGTCCATCTACCAGGGTGCCAAGGGGCTAGCGCTCTCACTATAAAGTTATACATCCATCTGCAAGGGTGCCAAGGGGCTTGCGCTCTCACTATAAATGGATACATCCATCTGCTAGGGTGCCAAGGGGCTAGCGCTCTTGCTATAAAGGGATAGATCCATCTGCCAGTGTGCCAAAGGGCTAGCGTTTTTACTATAAAGGGATACATCCATCTGCCAGTGTGCCAAGGGGCTAGCGTTTTTACTATAAAGGGATACATCCATCTTACATGGTGCCAACGGACTAGCGCTCTCATTATAAAGGGATACATCCATCTGCCAGGGTGCCAAGGGGCTAGCGCTCTCACTATAAAGGGATACATCCATCTCCCATGGTGCCGAGAGGCTAGTGCCCCCACTATAAAGGGATACGTCCTTCTCCCATGGTGCCAAGGGGCTAGCGCTCTCAATATAAAGGGATACATCTATCTGCCAGGGTGCCAAGGGAAAGTGCTTTCACTATAAAGTTATACATCCATCTGCCAGGGTGCCAAGGGGCTAGCTCTCTAACAATTAAGTTATACATCCATCTCCCAGGTTGCCTAGGGGCTAGCGCTCTCACTATAAAGGGATACATCCATCTGCCAGGGTGCGAAGGGGGTAGCGCTCTCACTATAAAGGGATACATCCATCTGCCAGGGTGCGAAGGGGATAGCGCTCTCACTATAAAGGGATACATCCATCTCCCAGGATGCCAAGGGGCTTGCGCTGTCACTATAAAGGGATACATCAATCTGCTAGGGTGCCAAGGGGCTAGCGCTCTCACTATAAAGGGATACATCCATCTCCCATGGTGCCAAGAGGCTAGTGCCCCCACTATAAAGGGATACGTCCTTCTCCCATGGTGCCAAGGGGCTAGCGCTCTCACTATAAAGGGATACATCTATCTGCCAGGGTGCCAAGGGAAAGCGCTTTCACTATAAAGTTATACATCCATCTGCCAGGGTGCCAAGGGGCTAGCTCTCTAACAATTAAGTTATACATCCATCTCCCAGGTTGCCTAGGGGCTAGCGCTCTCACTATAATGGGATACATCCATCTGCCAGGGTGCCAAAGGGCTAGCACTCTCACTATAAAAGGATACGTCCATCTCCCAGGGTGCCAAGGGGCTAGCGCTCTCACTATAAAGGGATACATCTGTGACGGATACCCCCGGCTACCCCGACTGGGTAGCTCCGCCAAAAGGGGTCCTGCTTCCTCCCTGCCGACTGCAGCTATGTAGCTGGCAAGTGACCACAGCCTGTAGCCACCCCTGATGCCTGACAGCACCAGTACTCAGGGTCTCACCCTGTGGCAGACTCCAGCTACCCCGACTGAGTAGCTCTGCCAGAGGGTCCTTCCTTTGCCTGGAACAGGCTGCTATGTAGCCCAGGAAAGTGATTTCTATGTAGCCTAGGAAAGTGATTTTAGCTGGAGCTCACCCAAATAACTAGACAGACTAGCCTTCAGGTGAACAAGAACTGATTTTATTGAAAACATGCACTCCTTTTATACAGACAGCTCATCTTGATAAGACCCTGGACAATCCCACTATTTTCCCGCCATTCCCGCCCCTCCAGACAGCCCGGCACCTCCATAGGAGCCACAGTCCCACATAATCCCAATGCATATAGGTGGCGGTTTCGGGGTGATCCCGGTGGAGCGGCGGCACTTCCCCAGATTTCACAGTCCAAAAATCAGCATGATTCGTTACTGGGGACCGGAGTTACAGTCTGTTGAAGTTATGATGTCCAAAACCCCGGTTCCCAAAGGAGCTCCCCTCCGGCAATTCCACCACCCCTCAGGGGCTACTAATCCCAAAAAGAGCGGAGCTCTGGGGCACATGGTTGCTGGAGCGACCTGGGTTAAAGTTAGCGGGTGTTCTGCTGTCCTGTGGCCGACCGGGAGTTCCAGGATCCTGGCCAGCCTGAGAGGGGTTGGGCGGGTGTCCGTTGTGAGGCGGCCGACCGGGAGTTCCAGGAGCCCGGCCAGCCTAGGAGGGTTTTCACTGGTCATAAACCAACTCTTCTCTGAACACAAAAAGAAGCCAAAACAAAGCAAACAAACGGCTTCCAGAGATGGTGGTTGCTCTGAGGAGCCCAAAACCACTGAGAAAGAACAGGGGTGAGGTTGTAGAGGGGTGGGGGATAGCCTTAGCCGCCTGGTATCCGTAACAACATACATTTGCCAAGGTGCCAAGGGGCTAGCGCTCTCACTGTAAAGGGATACGTCCATCTCCCAGGGTTTCAAGGGGCTTGCGCTCTCTCTATAAAGGGATAAATCCATCTGCCAGGGTGCCTAGGGGCTACCGCTTTCACTATAAAGTTATACATCCATCTCCCAGAGTGCCAAGGGCTAGCGCTCTCACTATAAAGAGATACATCCATCTCCCAGGGTTTCAAGGGGCTTGCGCTCTCTCTATAAAGGGATACATCCATCTGCCAGGGTGCCTAGGGGCTACCGCTTTCACTATAAAGTTATACATCCATCTCCCAGGGTTCCAAGGGGCTTGCGCTCTAGATACATCCATCTCCCAGGGTTCCAAGGGGCTTGCCCTCTCTCTAAAAAGAGATACATCCATCTACCAGGGTTCCTAGGGCCTAGCGCTCTCACTGTAAAGTTATACATCCATCTCCCAGAGTGCCAAGGGGCTAGCGCTCTCACTTTAAAGGGATACATACATCTGCCAGTGTGCCAAGGGGCTAGCGCTCTCACTAAACAGGGATATATCCATCTGCCAAGGGGCTACCGCTCTCACTATAATGGGATACATCCATCTGCCAGGGTGCCAAAGGGCTAGCGCTCTCACTATAAAGGGATACGTCCATCTCCCAGGGTGCCAAGGGGCTAGCGCTCTCACTATAAAGGGATACATCCATTTGCCAAGGGGCTAGCGCTCTCACTATAAAGGTATACGTCCATCTCCCAGGGTGCCAAGGGGCTAGCGCTCTACATATAAAGGGATACATCCATCTCCCAGGGTCCCAAGGGGCTAGCGCTCTCGCTATTAAGAGATACATCCATCTGCCAGGGTGCCTAGGGGCTAATGCTCTCACTATAAAGGGATACATCCATCTGCCAGGGTGCCAACGGGCTAGCGCTCTCACTATAAAGGTATACATCCATCTCCCAGGGTTCCAAGAGGCTTGCCCTCTCTCTATAAAGAGATACATCCATCTGCCAGGGTGCCTAGGGGCTAGCGCTCTCACTATAAAGGGATACATCCATCTGCCAGGGTGCCAACGGGCTAGCGCTCTCACTATAAAGTGATACATCCATCTGCCAGGGTGCCAAAGGGATAGCGCTCCCAATATAAAGGGATACATCCATCTCCCAGGGTGCCAAGGGACTTGCACTCTCACTATAAAGGGATATATCCATCTGCTAGGGTGCCAAGGGGCTAGCGCTCTCACTATAAACAAATACATCCATCTGCCAAGGGGCTAGCGCTCTAACTATAAAGTTATACATCCATCTCCCAGGGTGCCAAAGGGCTTGCGCTCTCACTATAAAGGGATACATCCATCTGCTAGGGTGCCAAGGGGCTAGCGCTCTCGTTATAAAGGGATACATCCATCTGCCAGGGTACCAAGGGACTAGTGCTCTCACTATAAAGGGATACATCCATCTCCCATGGTGCCAAGGGACTAGCGCTCTCACTATAAAGGGATACATCCATCTGCCAGGGTGCCAAGGGTCTAGCGCTCTCACTATAAAGGGATACATTAATCTCCCATGGTGCCGAGGGGCTAGTGCCCCCACTATAAAGGGATACGTCCTCCCATGGTGCCAAGGGGCTAGCGCTCTCGCTATAAAGGTATACATCCATTGCCAGGGTGCCAAGGGGCTAGCGTTCTCACTATAAAAAGATACATCCATCTCCCAGGGTTCCAAGGGGCTTGCCCTCTCTCTATAAAGAGATACATCTATCTGCCAGGGTGCCTAGGGGCTAGCACTCTCACTATAAAGGGATACATCCATCTGCCAGGGTGCCAACGGGCTAGCGCTCTCACTATAAAGTGATACATCCATCTGCCAGGGTGCCAAAGGGGTAGCGCTCCCAATATAAAGGGATACATCCATCTCCCAGGGTGCCAAGGGACTTGCTCTCTCACTATAAAGGGATACATCCATCTGCTAGGGTGCCAAGGGGCAAGCACTCTCACTGTAAACAAATACATCCATCTGCCAGGGTGCCAAGGGGCTAGCGCTCTCACTATAAAGTTATACATCCATCTCCCAAGGTGCCAAAGGGCTGCCTCACTATAAAGGGATACATCCATCTGCTAGGGTGCCAAGGGGCTAGCGCTCTCGTTATAAAGGGATACATCCATCTGCTAGGGTACCAAGGGACTAGCGCTCTCACTATAAAGGGATACATCCATCTCCCATGGTGCCAAGGGACTAGCGCTCTCACTATAAATGGATATATCCATCTGCCAGGGTGCCAAGGGTCTAGCGCTCTCACTATAAAGGGATACATTAATCTCCCATGGTGCCAAGGGGCTAGTGCCCCCACTATAAAGGGATGCGTCCTCCCATGGTACTCCATCTCCCAGGTTGCCTAGGGGCTAGTGCTCTCACTATAAAGGGATACATCCATCTCCCAGGGTGCCAAGGGGCTAGCGCTCTCACTATAAAGGGATACATCCATCTGCTAGGGTGCCAAGGGGCTTGCGCTCTCACTATAAAGGGATACATCCATCTGCTAGGGTGCCAAGGGGCAAGCGCTGTCATTATAAACAAATACATCCATTTGCCAGGGTGCCAAGGGGCTAGCGCTCTCACTATAAAGGGATACATCTATCTCCCAGGGTGCCAAGGGGCTTGCGCTCTCACTATAAAGGGATACATCCATCTCCCAGGGTGCCAAGGGGCTTGCGCTCTCACTATAAACGGATACATCCATCTGCCAGGGTGCCAAGGGGCTAATGCTTTAACTATAAAGGGATACATCCATCTCCCAGGGTGCCAAGGGGCTTGCGCTCTCACTATAAAGGGATACATCCATCTCCCAGGGTGCCAAGGGGCTTGCGCTCTCACTATAAACGGATACATCCATCTGCCAGGTGCCAAGGGGCTAGCGCTCTCACTAAAAAGGGATACATCCATCTGCTAGGGTGCCAAGGGGCTTGCGCTCTCACTATAAAGGGATACATCCATCTCCCAGGGTGCCAAGGGGCTTGCGCTCTCACTATAAAGGGATACGTCCATCTACCAGGGTGCCAAGGGGCTAGCGCTCTCACTATAAAGTTAAACATCCATCTGCAAGGGTGCCAAGGGGATAGCGCTCTCACTATAAAGGGATACATCCATCGCTCAGGGTGCCAAGGGGCTTGCGCTCTCACTATAAAGGGATACATCCATCTGCTAGGGTGCCAAGGGGCTAGCACTCTTGCTATAAAGGGATAGATCCATCTGCCAGTGTGCCAAAGGGCTAGCGTTTTTACTATAAAGGGATACATCCATCTGCCAGTGTGCCAAGGGGCTAGCGTTTTTACTATAAAGGGATACATCCATCTTACATGGTGCCAAGGGACTAGCGCTCTCACTATAAAGGGATACATCCATCTGCCAGGGTGCCAAGGGGCTAGCGCTCTCACTATAAAGTTATACATCCATTTCCCAAGGTGCCAAAGTGCTTGCGCTCTCACTATAAAGGGATACATCCATCTGCTAGGGTGCCAAGGGGCTAGCGCTCTCGCTATAAAGGTATACATCCATTGCCAGGGTGCCAAGGGGCTAGCGTTCTCACTATAAAAAGATACATCCATCTCCCAGGGTTCCAAGGGGCTTGCCCTCTCTCTATAAAGAGATACATCTATCTGCCAGGGTGCCTAGGGGCTAGCGCTCTCACTATAAAGGGATACATCCATCTGCCAGGGTGCCAACGGGCTAGCGCTCTCACTATAAAGTGATACATCCATCTGCCAGGGTGCCAAAGGGGTAGCGCTCCCAATATAAAGGGATACATCCATCTCCCAGGGTGCCAAGGGACTTGCTCTCTCACTATAAAGGGATACATCCATCTGCTAGGGTGCCAAGGGGCAAGCACTCTCACTGTAAACAAATACATCCATCTGCCAGGGTGCCAAGGGGCTAGCGCTCTCACTATAAAGTTATACATCCATCTCCCAAGGTGCCAAAGGGCTGCCTCACTATAAAGGGATACATCCATCTGCTAGGGTGCCAAGGGGCTAGCGCTCTCGTTATAAAGGGATACATCCATCTGCTAGGGTACCAAGGGACTAGTGCTCTCACTATAAAGGGATACATCCATCTGCCAGGGTGCCAAGGGTCTAGCGCTCTCACTATAAAGGGATATATCCATCTGCTAGGGTACCAAGGGACTAGTGCTCTCACTATAAAGGGATACATCCATCTGCCAGGGTGCCAAGGGTCTAGCGCTCTCACTATAAAGGGATACATTAATCTCCCATGGTGCCAAGGGGCTAGTGCCCCCACTATAAAGGGATGCGTCCTCCCATGGTACTCCATCTCCCAGGTTGCCTAGGGGCTAGTGCTCTCACTATAAAGGGATACATCCATCTCCCAGGGTGCCAAGGGGCTAGCGCTCTCACTATAAAGGGATACATCCATCTGCTAGGGTGCCAAGGGGCTTGCGCTCTCACTATAAAGGGATACATCCATCTGCTAGGGTGCCAAGGGGCAAACGCTGTCATTATAAACAAATACATCCATTTGCCAGGGTGCCAAGGGGCTAGCGCTCTCACTATAAAGGGATACATCCATCTCCCAGGGTGCCAAGGGGCTTGCGCTCTCACTATAAAGGGATACATCCATCTCCCAGGGTGCCAAGGGGCTTGCGCTCTCACTATAAACGGATACATCCATCTGCCAGGGTGCCAAGGGGCTAATGCTTTAACTATAAAGGGATACATCCATCTCCCAGGGTGCCAAGGGGCTTGCGCTCTCACTATAAAGGGATACATCCATCTCCCAGGGTGCCAAGGGGCTTGCGCTCTCACTATAAACGGATACATCCATCTGCCAGGTGCCAAGGGGCTTGCGCTCTCACTATAAAGGGATACATCCATCTGCTAGGGTGCCAAGGGGCTTGCGCTCTCACTATAAAGTGATACATCCATCTGCTAGGGTGCCAAGGGGCAAGCGCTGTCACTATAAACAAATACATCCATTTGCCAGGGTGCCAAGGGGCTAGCGCTCTCACTATAAAGGGATACATCCATCTCCCAGGGTTCCAAGGGGCTTGCGCTCTCACTATAAAGGGATACGTCCATCTACCAGGGTGCCAAGGGGCTAGCGCTCTCACTATAAAGTTAAACATCCATCTGCAAGGGTGCCAAGGGGATAGCGCTCTCACTATAAAGGGATACATCCATCGCCCAGGGTGCCAAGGGGCTTGCGCTCTCACTATAAAGGGATACATCCATCTGCTAGGGTGCCAAGGGGCTAGCACTCTTGCTATAAAGGGATAGATCCATCTGCCAGTGTGCCAAAGGGCTAGCGTTTTTACTATAAAGGGATACATCCATCTGCCAGTGTGCCAAGGGGCTAGCGTTTTTACTATAAAGGGATACATCCATCTTACATGGTGCCAAGGGACTAGCGCTCTCACTATAAAGGGATACATCCATCTGCCAGGGTGCCAAGGGGCTAGCGCTCTCACTATAAAGTTATACATCCATTTCCCAAGGTGCCAAAGTGCTTGCGCTCTCACTATAAAGGGATACATCCATCTGCTAGGGTGCCAAGGGGCTAGCGCTCTCGTTATAAAGGGATACATCCATCTGCTAGGGTACCAAGGGACTAGTGCTCTCACTATAAAGGGATACATCCATCTCCCATGGTGCCAAGGGACTAGCGCTCTCACTATAAATGGATACATCCATCTGCCAGGGTGCCAAGGGTCTAGCGCTCTCACTATAAAGGGATACATTAATCTCCCATGGTGCCAAGGGGCTAGTGCCCCCACTATAAAGGGATGCGTCCTCCCATGGTACTCCATCTCCCAGGTTGCCTAGGGGCTAGTGCTCTCACTATAAAGGGATACATCCATCTCCCAGGGTGCCAAGGGGCTAGCGCTCTCACTATAAAGGGATACATCCATCTGCTAGGGTGCCAAGGGGCTTGCGCTCTCACTATAAAGGGATACATCCATCTGCTAGGGTGCCAAGGGGCAAGCGCTGTCACTATAAACAAATACATCCATTTGCCAGGGTGCCAATGGGCTAGCGCTCTCACTATAAAGGGATACATCCATCTCCCAGGGTGCCAAGGGGCTTGCGCTCTCACTATAAAGGGATACATCCATCTTCCAGGGTGCCAAGGGGCTTGCGCTCTCACTATAAACGGATACATCCATCTGCCAGGGTGCCAAGGGGCTAATGCTTTAACTATAAAGGGATACATCCATCTGCCTGGTGCCAAGGGGCTAGCGCTCTCACTATAAAGGGATACATCCATCTCCCAGGGTGCCAAGGGGCTTGCGCTCTCACTATAAAGGGATACGTCCATCTACCAGGGTGCCAAGGGGCTAGCGCTCTCACTATAAAGTTAAACATCCATCTGCAAGGGTGCCAAGGGGATAGCGCTCTCACTATAAAGGGATACATCCATCGCCCAGGGTGCCAAGGGGCTTGCACTCTCACTATAAAGGGATACATCCATCTGCTAGGGTGCCAAGGGGCTAGCGCTCTTGCTATAAAGGGATAGATCCATCTGCCAGTGTGCCAAAGGGCTAGCGTTTTTACTATAAAGGGATACATCCATCTGCCAGTGTGCCAAGGGGCTAGCGTTTTTACTATAAAGGGATACATCCATCTTACATGGTGCCAAGGGACTAGTGCTCTCACTATAAAGGGATACATCCATCTGCCAGGGTGCCAAGGGGCTAGCGCTCTCACTATAAAGGGATACATCCATCTCCCATGGTGCCAAGAGGCTAGTGCCCCCACTATAAAGGGATACGTCCTTCTCCCATGGTGCCAAGGGGCTAGCGCTCTCACTATAAAGGGATACATCCATCTGCCAGGGTGCCAAGGGAAAGCGCTTTCATTATAAAGTTATACATCCATCTGCCAGGGTGCCAAGGGGCTAGCTCTCTAACAATTAAGTTATACATCCATCTCCCAGGTTGCCTAGGGGCTAGCGCTCTCACTATAAAGGGATACATCCATCTCCCAGGGTGTCAAAGGGCTAGCGCTCTTACTATAAACGGATACATCCATCTGCCAGGGTGCCAAGGGGCTAGCGCTCTCACTATAAAGGGATACATCCATCTGCCAGGGTACCAAGGGACTAGTGCTCTCACTATAAAGTGATACATCCATCTCCCAGGGTGCCAAAAGGCTAGCGCTCTTACTATAGACGGATACATTCATCTGCCAGGGGGCAAAGGGGGTAGCGCTCTCACTATAAAGGGATACATCCATCTCCCAGGATGCCAAGGGGCTTGCGCTGTCACTATAAAGGGATACATCCATCTGCTAGGGTGCCAAGGGGCTAGCGCTCTCACTATAAAGGGATACATCCATCTGCCATTGTACCAAGGGACTAGCGCTCTCACTATAAAGGGATACATCCATCTGCCAGGGTGCCAAGGGGCACTCTCACTATAAATGTATAAATCATCTGCCAGGGTGTCTAGGGGCTAGCGCTCTCACTATAAAGGGATACGTCCATCTCCCAGGGGGCCAAGGAGCTAGCGCTCTCACTATAAAGGGATACGTCCATCTCCCAGGATGCCAAGAGGCTTTCGCTGTCACTATAAAGTTAAACATCCATCTGCCAGGGTGCCAAGGGGCTAGCGCTCTCAATATAAAGGGATTTATCCATCTGTCAGGGTGCCAAGGGGCTAGCGCTCTCACTTTAAAGGGATACGTCCATCTCCACAGGTGCCAAGGGGCTAGCGCTCTCACTCTACAGGGATACATCCATCTCCCAGGGTGCCAAGGGGCTAGCGCTCTCACTATAAAGGGATACGTCCATCTCCCACGGTGCCAAGGGGCTAGCGCTTTTACTATAAAGGGATACGTCTATCTCCCAGGGTGCCAAGGGGCTAGCGCTCTCACTATAAAGGGATACCTCCATCTGCCAGGGTGCCAAGGGGCTAGCGCTCTCAATATAAAGGGATATGTCCTCCTATGGTGCCAAGAGATTAGCGCTCTCACTATAAAGGGATGCATCCATCTGCCAGGGTGGCTAGGGGCTACCGCTCTCACTATAAAGGGATACATTCTTCTCCCATGGTGCCAAGAGACTAGCGCTTTCACTATAAAGTTATACATCCATCTGCCAGGGTGCCAAGGGGCTAGCGCTCTCACTATAAAGTTATACATCCATCTGCCAGGGTGCCAAGGGGCTAGCGCTCTCACTATAAAGTTATACATCCATCTGCCAGGGTGCCAAGGGGCTAGCGCTTTAACTATTAAGTTATACATCCATCTCCCAGGTTGCCTAGGGGCTAGTGCTCTCACTATAAAGGGATACATCCATCTCCCAGGGTGCCAAGGGGCTAGCGCTCTCACTATAAAGGGATACATCCATCTGCTAGGGTGCCAAGGGGCTTGCGCTCTCACTATAAAGGGATACATCCATCTGCTAGGGTGCCAAGGGGCAAGCGCTGTCACTATAAACAAATACATCCATTTGCCAGGGTGCCAATGGGCTAGCGCTCTCACTATAAAGGGATACATCCATCTCCCAGGGTGCCAAGGGGCTTGCGCTCTCACTATAAAGGGATACATCCATCTCCCAGGGTGCCAAGGGGCTTGCGCTCTCACTATAAACGGATACATCCATCTGCCAGGGTGCCAAGGGGCTAATGCTTTAACTATAAAGGGATACATCCATCTGCCTGGTGCCAAGGGGCTAGCGCTCTCACTATAAAGGGATACATCCATCTCCCAGGGTGCCAAGGGGCTTGCGCTCTCACTATAAAGGGATACGTCCATCTACCAGGGTGCCAAGGGGCTAGCGCTCTCACTATAAAGTTAAACATCCATCTGCAAGGGTGCCAAGGGGATAGCGCTCTCACTATAAAGGGATACATCCATCGCCCAGGGTGCCAAGGGGCTTGCACTCTCACTATAAAGGGATACATCCATCTGCTAGGGTGCCAAGGGGCTAGCGCTCTTGCTATAAAGGGATAGATCCATCTGCCAGTGTGCCAAAGGGCTAGCGTTTTTACTATAAAGGGATACATCCATCTGCCAGTGTGCCAAGGGGCTAGCGTTTTTACTATAAAGGGATACATCCATCTTACATGGTGCCAAGGGACTAGTGCTCTCACTATAAAGGGATACATCCATCTGCCAGGGTGCCAAGGGGCTAGCACTCTCACTATAAAGGGATACATCCATCTCCCATGGTGCCAAGAGGCTAGTGCCCCCACTATAAAGGGATACGTCCTTCTCCCATGGTGCCAAGGGGCTAGCGCTCTCACTATAAAGGGATACATCCATCTGCCAGGGTGCCAAGGGAAAGCGCTTTCATTATAAAGTTATACATCCATCTGCCAGGGTGCCAAGGGGCTAGCTCTCTAACAATTAAGTTATACATCCATCTCCCAGGTTGCCTAGGGGCTAGCGCTCTCACTATAAAGGGATACATCCATCTCCCAGGGTGTCAAAGGGCTAGCGCTCTTACTATAAACGGATACATCCATCTGCCAGGGTGCCAAGGGGCTAGCGCTCTCACTATAAAGGGATACATCCATCTGCCAGGGTACCAAGGGACTAGTGCTCTCACTATAAAGTGATACATCCATCTCCCAGGGTGCCAAAAGGCTAGCGCTCTTACTATAGACGGATACATTCATCTGCCAGGGTGCAAAGGGGGTAGCGCTCTCACTATAAAGGGATACATCCATCTCCCAGGATGCCAAGGGGCTTGCGCTGTCACTATAAAGGGATACATCCATCTGCTAGGGTGCCAAGGGGCTAGCGCTCTCACTATAAAGGGATACATCCATCTGCCATTGTACCAAGGGACTAGCGCTCTCACTATAAAGGGATACATCCATCTGCCAGGGTGCCAAGGGGCACTCTCACTATAAATGTATAAATCATCTGCCAGGGTGTCTAGGGGCTAGCGCTCTCACTATAAAGGGATACGTCCATCTCCCAGGGGGCCAAGGAGCTAGCGCTCTCACTATAAAGGGATACGTCCATCTCCCAGGATGCCAAGAGGCTTTCGCTGTCACTATAAAGTTAAACATCCATCTGCCAGGGTGCCAAGGGGCTAGCGCTCTCAATATAAAGGGATTTATCCATCTGTCAGGGTGCCAAGGGGCTAGCGCTCTCACTTTAAAGGGATACGTCCATCTCCACAGGTGCCAAGGGGCTAGCGCTCTCACTCTACAGGGATACATCCATCTCCCAGGGTGCCAAGGGGCTAGCGCTCTCACTATAAAGGGATACGTCCATCTACCACGGTGCCAAGGGGCTAGCGCTTTTACTATAAAGGGATACGTCTATCTCCCAGGGTGCCAAGGGGCTAGCGCTCTCACTATAAAGGGATACCTCCATCTGCCAGGGTGCCAAGGGGCTAGCGCTCTCAATATAAAGGGATATGTCCTCCTATGGTGCCAAGAGATTAGCGCTCTCACTATAAAGGGATGCATCCATCTGCCAGGGTGGCTAGGGGCTACCGCTCTCACTATAAAGGGATACATTCTTCTCCCATGGTGCCAAGAGACTAGCGCTTTCACTATAAAGTTATACATCCATCTGCCAGGGTGCCAAGGGGCTAGCGCTCTCACTATAAAGTTATACATCCATCTGCCAGGGTGCCAAGGGGCTAGCGCTCTCACTATAAAGTTATACATCCATCTGCCAGGGTGCCAAGGGGCTAGCGCTTTAACTATTAAGTTATACATCCATCTCCCAGGTTGCCTAGGGGCTAGCACTCTCACTATAAAGGGATACATCCATCTCCCAGGGTGCCAAAAGGCTAGCACTCTTACTATAAATAGATACATCAATCTGCCAGGGTGCCAAGGGGCTAGTGCTTTAACTATAAAGGGATACATCCATCTCCCAGGGTTCCAAGGGGCTAGCGCTCTCACTATAAAGGGATACATCCATTTCCCAGGGTGCCAAGGGGCTAGCGCTCTCACTATAAAGTTGTACATCCATCTGCCAGGGTGCCAATGGGCTAGCGCTCTCACTATAAAGGGATACATCTATCTCCCAGGGTGCTAAGGGGCTAGCGCTTTCACTATAAAGGGATACATCCATTTCCCAGGGTGCCAAGGGGCTAGCACTCTCACTATAAAGTTGTACATCCATCTGCCAGGGTGCCAATGGGCTAGCGCTCTCACTATAAAGGGATACATCCATCTCCCAGGGTTCCAAGGGGCTAGCGCTCTTACTATAAAGGGATACATCCATTTCCCAGGGTGCCAAGGGGCTAGCGCTCTCACTATAAAGTTGTACATCCATCTGCCAGGGTGCCAATGGGCTAGCGCTCTCACTATAAAGGGATACATCCATCTCCCAGGTTGCCTAGGGGCTAGCGCTCTCACTATAAAGGGATACATCCATCTCCCAGGGTGCCAAAAGGCTAGCACTCTTACTATAAACAGATACATCAATCTGCCAGGGTGCCAAGGGGCTAGCTCTTTCACTATAAAGGGATACATCCATCTCCCAGGGTTCCAAGGGGCTAGCGCTCTCTCTATAAAGGGATACATCCATTTCCCAGGGTGCCAAGGGGCTAGCGCTCTCACTATAAAGTTGTACATCCATCTGCCAGGGTGCCAATGGGCTAGCGCTCTCACTATAAAGGGATACATCCATCTCCCAGGGTGCTAAGGGGCTAGCGCTTTCACTATAAAGGGATACACCCATCTCCCAGGGTGCCAAGGGGCTAGCGCTCTCACTATAAAGTTATACATCCATCTGCCAGGGTGCCAATGGGCTAGCACTCTCACTATAAAGGGATAAATCCATCTGCCAGGGTGCCAAGGGGCTAGCGCTCTCGCTATAAAGTTATACATCCATCTGCCAGGGTGCCAAGGGGCTAGCACTCTCACTATAAAGGGTTAGATGCATCTGCCAGGGTGCCAAGGGGCTAGCGCTCTCACTATAAAGGGATACATCAATCTCCCATGGTGCCAAGAGGCTAGTGCCTCCACTATAAAGTTATACATCCATCTCCCAGGGTGCCAAGGGGCTAGCACTCTCACTATAAAGGGATACATCCATCTCCCAGGGTGCCAAGGGGTTACTGCTTTCACTATAAAGTTATACATCCCTCTGCCAGGGTGCCAAGGGGCTAGAGCTCTCATTACAAAGGGATACGCCCATCTGCCAAATGGCTATCGCTCTCACTATAAAGTTATTCATCCATCTGCCAGGTGCCAAGGGGCTAGCGCTCTCACTATAAAGAGATACATCCATCTGCCAGGGTGCCAAGGGGCTAGCACTCTCACTATAAAGAGATACATCCATCTGCCAGGGTGCCAAGGGGCTAGCGCTCTCACTACAAAGGGATACGTCCATCTGCCAGGGTGCCAAGGGGCTAGCGCTCTTATTATAAAGGGATACATCCATCTGCCAGGGTGCCAAGCGGCTAGCGCTCTGACTATAAAGGGATACATCCATCTGCCAGGGTGCCATGGGGCTAGAGCTCTGACTATAAAGGGATACATCCATCTGACAGGGTGCCTAGGGGCTAGCGCTCTCACTATAAAGGGATACATCCATTTCCCAGGGTGCCAAGGGGCTAGCGCTCTCACTATAAAGTTGTACATCCATCTGCCAGGGTGCCAATGGGCTAGCGCTCTCACTATAAAGGGATACATCCATCTCCCAGGGTTCCAAGGGGCTAGCGCTCTTACTATAAAGGGATACATCCATTTCCCAGGGTGCCAAGGGGCTAGCGCTCTCACTATAAAGTTGTACATCCATCTGCCAGGGTGCCAATGGGCTAGCGCTCTCACTATAAAGGGATACATCCATCTCCCAGGTTGCCTAGGGGCTAGCGCTCTCACTATAAAGGGATACATCCATCTCCCAGGGTGCCAAAAGGCTAGCATTCTTACTATAAACAGATACATCAATCTGCCAGGGTGCCAAGGGGCTAGCTCTTTCACTATAAAGGGATACATCCATCTCCCAGGGTTCCAAGGGGCTAGCGCTCTCACTATAAAGGGATACATCCATTTCCCAGGGTGCCAAGGGGCTAGCGCTCTCACTATAAAGTTGTACATCCATCTGCCAGGGTGCCAATGGGCTAGCGCTCTCACTATAAAGGGATACATCCATCTCCCAGGGTGCTAAGGGGCTAGCGCTTTCACTATAAAGGGATACACCCATCTCCCAGGGTGCCAAGGGGCTAGCGCTCTCACTATAAAGTTATACATCCATCTGCCAGGGTGCCAATGGGCTAGCGCTCTCACTATAAAGGGATAAATCCATCTGCCAGGGTGCCAAGGGGCTAGCGCTCTCGCTATAAAGTTATACATCCATCTGCCAGGGTGCCAAGGGGCTAGCACTCTAACTATAAAGGGTTAGATGCATCTGCCAGGGTGCCAAGGGGCTAGCGCTCTCACTATAAAGGGATACATCAATCTCCCATGGTGCCAAGAGGCTAGTGCCTCCACTATAAAGTTATACATCCATCTCCCAGGGTGCCAAGGGGCTAGCGCTCTCACTATAAAGGGATACATCCATCTCCCAGGGTGCCAAGGGGTTACTGCTTTCACTATAAAGTTATACATCCCTCTGCCAGGGTGCCAAGGGGCTAGTGCTCTCATTACAAAGGGATACGCCCATCTGCCAAATGGCTATCGCTCTCACTATAAAGTTATTCATCCATCTGCCAGGTGCCAAGGGGCTAGCGCTCTCACTATAAAGAGATACATCCATCTGCCAGGGTGCCAAGGGGCTAGCACTCTCACTATAAAGAGATACATCCATCTGCCAGGGTGCCAAGGGGCTAGCGCTCTCACTACAAAGGGATACGTCCATCTGCCAGGGTTCCAAGGGGCTAGCGCTCTCATTATAAAGGGATAAATCCATCTGCCAGGGTGCCAAGCGGCTAGCGCTCTGACTATAAAGGGATACATCCATCTGCCAGGGTGCCAAGGGGCTAGCGCTCTGACTATAAAGGGATACATCCATCTGACAGGGTGCCTAGGGGCTAGCGCTCTCACTATAAAGGGATACATCCATCTCCCAGTGTGCCAAGGGGCTAGCGCTCTCATTATAAAGGGATACCTCCATCTGACAGGGTGCCAAGGGGCTAGCGCTCTCATTATAAAGGTATACATCCATCTGCCAGGGTGCCTAGGGGCTAGTGCTCTCACTATAAAGGGATATATCCATTTCTCAGGGTGCCACGGGTCTAGCGCTCTTACTGTAAAGGGATACATCCATCTGCCAGGGTGCCAAGGGGCTAGCACTCTCACTATAAAGGGATACATCCATCTCCCAGTGTGCCAAGGGGCTAGCGCTCTCACTATGAAGGGATACATTCATCTGTCAGGGTGCGAAGAATCAAAATTATACAAAGTCACAAAGTCTTTCCTTGTAGGTGGTATTTTTTAGATCTCCCTTTGAACATTTTCTAGTTTATTTAAATACTTTTGTAGTTATAATCTTCAGAACTGTTCATAATATTTAAGATAAGGCTTAAATGGAGATCTATACTCCATTCTGATGCAAATAGCTCTTTCTATGTGATAATTATCCAATATTATTAGCATAAGTAAAATATTTTATATAATTATAACTTACTGTTTTTTGTCCAGGAACTTGTTTAATCAGAAATGAAGACAAAAGAAAAATATCTTCCATGGCTGTTCAATTAGATGACCCTAACAAGATTATCCAGAGCAGAAATCCAACCAATATCGAAGAAGTAAAGGACTATGTATGTATTAAAGACAATGGAGAAATAGTTCCCATTGCTTTCCAATTAGAAGATCATAGCAAGGCTATCCAGAACAGAGATCCAGTCATTATCCAAGAAGTAAAGGAATATGTATGTATTAAGGACAACGGAGAAATATCCCCCATGGCTTTTCAATCAGAAGATCCTAGCAAGATTATCGAGAACAGAGATCCAACTATTATCCAAGAAGTAAAGGAATATGTATCTAGTGAGGATGAAGACCCTAGCAGTATTATCCAGAACAGAGATCCAACCATTTTTCAAGGCTCAAAGGACTATATATGTAGTGAGTGTGGAAGAGGCTTTGACGATAAGAGAGACTGTATTAATCACATGAGAAGTCACCTAGAAGAGAAACCATTACTTCAAAGGATAACCGCTGGCGGAAAACCCTTTGTTTGTGATGATTGCGGAAAAAGTTTTATAACTCGTTATTTTCTAAGTAGGCATCAGAAGAGTCACACGGGTGAAATAACTTGTCCCGAATGTGGAAAATCTTTTATTAACCACTCAGCGCTAGCCAAGCACAGCATAAGTCATACAAAAGAAAAACCATTTAAACCATTTCCGTGCTCAGTATGCGGTAAACTCTTCAGTCAGAAATCATCACTCGTGATACACATGAGGATACACACAGGTGAAAGACCTTTCTCATGCTCTCATTGTGATAAATCCTTTAGCTCCAGCTCAGCACTTGTTAACCATGAGAGAATACACACAGGAGAGAAACCATATTCTTGCAAGATGTGTGGTAAATGTTTTCCTAACCCATCAAATCTTTATAATCACCAAAAAATGCATACATCACCGGGACAGTTTGCTTGCACTGTTTGTGACAAGCGATTTCATTACAAATCTCATTTTCTTAGACACCAACACAAACAACTTGCATTGAAGGGACATTAAATTCATTTTTTTTTTTTAAATTAGATGTTACTGTGGTGAAAAAATGTAACGGTTTTCGTTCTTATTAATGTGGGGTGTGTCAGTCTTCACCAATAAAGCTGTAGGATTCCTTATTAGCCAATCAGCTTCTATCCCAGATACCAACTGTATATTGATATGCATTTCCTTTTAATTTCGACATAAAAGAAAGCTTTAATTTAAAGGGACATGTAACTTATATTTTTTTATTTCATGATTCAGGCACAAAATGCAATTTGAACATCTTTCAGATTTACTTCTATTATCTAATTTGTTTTATTCTCTTGCTATTTTTTGTTGAAAAGCATACCTAAGTATGATCAGGAGCAGTAATGCATTACTGGGAGCTAGCTGCTAATTGGTGGTGGCACACATTTGCCTCACGCCATTGGCTCTCCTGATCTGTTCAGATACCTCCTAATAGTGCATTGCTGCTCCTTCAATTTATTATTATTATTTATTTATAAAGCGCCAACAGATTCCGCAGCGCTGTCCATGGGTACAAAGATAAAAGTACAGTACAATACAATATAAATGCCACCAGACAAAGTCTAACAAACAAATACAGGGGGAACTGAGTGCCCTGTTCCCGTGGGAACTTACAATCTAGATGGGTAGGAGGGTGAGAAACAGGAGGTGGGGACAGCAAAGGTGAGAATGATGTTAGTGTGTAGTTACATTAGGGCAGCTGGAATTCATTTGTTACTGATTTGGAGATAGACTTCCCTGAACAAAAAGGTCTTTAGGGAGCGTTTAAGGGAGGACAGACTAGGGGAAAGTCTGACAGCTCGAGGAAGTGTGTTCCAGATGGTTGGTGCCGCATGAGAGAAGTCCTGTAGTCTAGCATGGGAGGAGGTGATGGTAGAAGATGCAAGGAGAAGGTCATTGTTGGATCTTAGGAGCGGGCTGGAGTATATTTGTTGATGAGTGAGGACAGGTAGGGGGGCAGCATTGGTGAGGGCTTTGTATGTGAGGGTGAGAATTTTGCTGTTAATGGGGAGCCAGTGAAGGGACTCGCAGATAGGTGCAGCAGATACAGATACAGGTGGATTAGCCTAGAAGAGGCATTTAGGATGGAATGAAGAGGAGAAGAAAATGAAGCACGTTTTATAATAGAAGTAAATTAGAAAATTGTTTAAAATGGTATGTTCTGTCTGAATCATAAAAGAAGAATTTGGTGTTGTATGTCCCTTTTACTTCTTAATACAAATAAATATATTTTAACATGTTTTTTTCATATGCATGATAGAACTTTGTTGGTTGAATGTTCCTTTCATTTCTTTTTAGTTGTGTTCCACATTTGTTTAACCTAATTAGGTGATTTGTTTGCACATCAGTTCTTAGGGGATTCTGGGTAAGGATATGCAAATTGAGTTCACTGTTGCTCCTAAAGCACATTTCCCCATAATCTAAACCATTTAACACTAATTAAAAGTTCAAGCTTATAGCCATACTACCTTGGTGCTTGTAACATAAATATGCCACATCATAGGCAGAAGAGGAGTTTTCGTTTCACAGTTAAAGGGACATTCTGGTCAAAATTGAAATGCACATAGATGAATTACATCTTTACATAGAAACATATTTGCAATAGACATGTATTGGCAAAAACGCTTCTAGTAAAAGTTATCACTGTTTTAGTGTTAAAATTTTTCTCTGCACGTGCATGTGAAGGATAGCTAGATATTCTCAGTGCACCAGCATTTTAAATACTGCAGCTGCTCAGAGTGCCAGTGGGGCTTGTATTATGTCAGCAATTAACAAATTGAGTATAATTACCAGATGGTACGAGCACCTTAGGCGCTCTGGGCAAGTGCTGTGTTTAAAATGCTGGTGCACAGAGCATACTTAAATACAAAAATGCGTCTATTCATAACTGAAATGAACCCATATGCATTCTAGTTTTGGCTGGAATGTTACTTTTAGCCTCACTTTATATGACTGATGAAATACCCCCACCCAGCAGCAAGTTGCATCCTCCTTCTTATCCTATAGAGCTGGGGACAAACCATTAACCATCAAGATTCTAATTGTTCATTTCATGTTGATCTTAAAGTCCTAGTACAGAGCACTTTGATTTTAACCTCCACCTCTAGAATTTGTAGACTACCAGCAGCGTTTCTGGAGACTTCAATTTCAGACATGGCCATCTAGAATGAATGCAGTCACAAAAAAGGAGAGTCATCATATTTAAAGAAACTGGTCCTCTAAAGGCTCAATACATATATATGCATACATTTAACCAATTTTAAGTGAAAGGAAATAACCATGTATATATAAAGCATTTACCTGATTGGTGCATTTGTGATTGTCTCCCTGGGCAGTAACACTTTATAGAAAAATGTGTACAGTGGTAAAATAAACGTAATATAATTGAAAAGGCTGCTGAAAGGACAGGACAACATGTATTGGATATCCCTGAATAAGCTGCTAGAGGGTAGCGAAACGCGTTGCAATAATTGTATGCCAATATTGGAAAAAGATTGATGCTGAAAAAGATAGCCCCTTCGTATTTACTAACCTAAACTGAGGATTCTGACCACCACTATATGTACCCACAGTTTGGCATTTCTATGTTTGTAATTCTTTATTTTATTGTAATAAATCATTTTAAACATATCTACTATTTTCTTGTAGAGTTGTGTGAAATAATATATATATATTATATATTTTTTTTTTTTAAAGTGGGTTAAATGCATAATATACTACTATTTAAATTAGCTTTGATTACTTTTGAATAAAAAATTAGTTTATTATATATAACCCATAGAACAGATTGGGCAGAAAAAGATGTGTCCTTCCCCCAACAGATTTCTAGAAACTCATTCTGTTCTGGGGGGTGGGGTATTGAGGTAAACAAAAAAACACATAAACATGTTTTGGCTCGTATATGAGCCTTTCACAATATGATTACAACAGTCAAACTGGTCTGTAATGTCCTATGGACTTTAAATCATATGTTAACCAATTGTGAAGTATATATTAATGTGGGTACATACCCCGTCTTTTCAGGCTGACGCACATCAGGCCATCGTGTGCCCCCAATTACATGTCATCCATACCTAGTAATATTAAATTATTTTTTTACAAAAGCATCCAGTTGTGGCACATAATATGAAAGCATAGCCACAAGATCACTTCATAGTTCACGATTACTATGGTAACTTCATGGTATCAAGGAGTTTGAATAATGTAGCTGTGTATACCGGTCACCATGATAACCTATTCTGTATAACTCTATATTGAAGAATCTTCCTACAATATCAATTACCAAGTTACTAATTTTGCTTACTTATAATGAAATAAGTGCTTCACTTCCTCATATTAAAAGCTTGTAAATAAATAGGCGTGTTGTTATTCCAAAAAAGTGTCTAAAAAGACAGAGAATAGGAAACACCTTTTTGGTTTACTAATAAAGTGAGAGAGCCAAGCACTCTTTTTTTATATAAAATAAAATATCAAAATGTAATATATCAACACACTCTTTGCAACCAGTGCATTTAAAAAAAATATATATATTCACCATACTAAAACTCTCCCCCCCCCCCCCCCCAAAAAAAAAAAAAACAACACCAAAATATAAAACACACTAATATTGCACATCCACCTTTATATAATGATCCTGGGATCATATCCTTAAACAGGTACTAAGTATTAAATTAAAGCACCTATATATAAACACAATCATACAGATAGATACTATACTAGCAAACTTGCAAGATACATTCTCCTTTAAGAAACTTCATGCAACATAATACATTCTATTCAGCATTAGTGCATTAAACATATATACTTTATTATAGTCCTGTTCAAATGTCAGTTTGCCATATGTTAGTTGCCAAGTTGTTGCACATTTATTAGTTTTAATCCTGCTATAAGTCAGTGTGCCATGTGTTAGTTTCCATATAGTATATAAGTAGTCAAAGGACATCGTTATTAAACTGTCCCTTTAGAGATCTGTCCCACAGTTGAAAAATGCACCAGCCCGGTCTGCACACTCTAGGCACACAATAAATATCCAAGTCATAAGAAAACCTCAGACAGGCTATAAATACCGTCCATACCTTGATTGAGGGTGCATTATGACGTTTACAATTTCACTGCGGTGTACTATACTCACAGACTCCAGCTTTTTTCCCCTCTACACTATCTCAGGCTATTGATCCATATCTGTCTTCCGGGCTTAAAGGCAAAAACTCACAGACTGTAGTCAAATGCTGCACTCAAGGTCCCAGCCACTTGATTGAAGCGCCAATGTTCAGCGGAGTGTGCTAAGTTGCCTATCCCAGGCTCTTGTCGGTGATTGATAGACAGTGGGTTTGTTTGGCTGTCTACACACATTTGACTCCACAATTCCCTGCAGTAGGGGCATCGTCAGGGCTGCCATTCAAAAGAGCTATTTTAAATTGTTAAGCTCCTCCTTTATTTTATACATCATCCTAGCCTTAAATGGACAGTCTAGTCAAAATTAAACTTTCATGATTCAGATAGGGCATGCAATTTTCAACAACTTTCCAATTCACTTTTATCATCAAATTTGCTTTATTCTCTTGGTATTCTTAGTTGAAAGCTAAAAATAGGTAGGCCCATATGCAAATGTCTAAGCCCTTTAAGGCCACCTCTTATCTCAATGCATTTGACAGTTTTTCACAGCTAGAGACCGTTCATGTGTGCCATATAGATATCGTTGTGCTCAAGCCAGTGGAGTTACTTATGAGAGGGCACTGATTGGATAAAATGCAAGCCTTTCAAAATACCTGAAATAAGGGGACAGCCTGCAGAGGCTTAGATACAACATAGTCACAAAGGTAAAAAGTATATACATATAACCGTGTTGGTTATGCAAAACTGGGGAATGGGTAATAAAGGGATTATCTATCTTTTTAAACAACATTCTGGAGTAGACTGTCCCTTTAAGGTGGACCATATTATTCAATATTCCTAGCCCAACAATTTTAAGGTGGATGAATTTCAAATGTTTTAACCTCTACTACAGATCTAGCGAAACCAGGAGGGTGGATTCTGAAACTGCAATCCCATCTAACTTCTTGAGAAGGTCCTAGGGTATCATTTACATATGAAGGGAGAGTCACAAGATATGGGCACAGGAAAAGATCAACATAATAGCCAGCCTTCTCTGTTATACTTATTCCCGACACAATGGGACGTCCTGGGGGATGGGACAAACTTTTGTGAATCTTTGGAATTATATAAAAAACTGGCATCACTGGATGTTCAAAATAGATACTATATTATAATTCTTTATGTGTTATTAAACCTATACCTTTTGCATCATTCAACATCGTAAACAGTCCAGCTTGAATTCTTTTAATTGGAAAAAAAAAAGAAAAGATTTTCACCCTTGTCAGCTGGTTTTATCACCAGATTAGTTTCTGAAATTAAAGGGACAGTCTAGTCCAGGGGTCGCCAACCTTTCGGACCTCAGGGACCACTACACTCACAATTTTGAATCCCGTGAACCACTAACATGATTTTTTTTTTAAATGTACACACCTCTATAATGTGTGTATATATATATATATATATATATATACACACACACATATTGTACATAACTAGTACAACCATAGCTAAGTTTACATTATGTATATATTAACACATTTTTAAGAATTATTTTTTGGAATTAACTAACTGAATGACAGAACTGAGAGAATACTTCCAAATGACAGATGAAGGGTGAGTGCCAACTTTTGAGTTGGAAACAGAGAGGCAGAAAGTGGGAAAAAAGAACAATTATTTTTAAAAGGACCACAAGACTTCCAAGTTACCTCCCCAGTTAGGAATTATTCAAAACTACTTATGATCATGGACAGTTTATATCAGAAAGCTCTCAAAATGGATGTCAGCTAACCATGACTGATGTTACTGGCAATTACTAGAATATAATATAATACTGGTGTGATATGGGTGATCTGCTGGATGGCAATTACTGGAATTCAGGTGGAATAAAATTAATAGAATGAAAGATAATATTTACTTTAAAAAAAAGGAAGATGGGAGGGGAGGAAGACAAACAGTGATGTAAGTCCAAAGAGACAGGTAAAGGGAAGAAAATAAATGAAATATGAGAGAATTTTTTTTTTAAGATTTTCTTTTTTTTATATACTTTAATTCCACTATTCAAGCCAAGACTATTACCAACCTCTGTTGGCTCTAGAATGGACTACGGGAGGGTAAAGTGAATGTGGTGTTAGAGTTGTAGTTTTATTTTCTTCAATCAAAAGTTTGTTATTTTAAATGGTACCGGTTTGTACTATTTACTCTCTAGCAGAAAAGTGAGGAATCCATCTTCGAAGAAGATACACCTTGCAAGAGAAATACAATCTAGATACACAAGTTGTGCCAGTGAGTAGGGAGATTGTAATTTAACTCCTCCTCCGTCAGTTTTCACTGATGTCCAGCCAGGCACTGTAGGGAGATACGGCGCAATGGGGGGGACACCTTCAGAGGAGATTAATTCCTGCTTGATGGTGACAAGGACCACCAACATTTTCTTGTGGACCACCAGTGGTCCACAGACCACTGGTTGGCGACCGCTGTAGTCCAAAATAAACTTTCATGATTCAGATAGAGAATGTAATTTTAAATAATTTTCCAATTTACTTTTATCACCAATTTTGCTTTGTTCTCTTGGTATTCTCAGTTGAAAGTAAAACCTAGGAAGTTCATATGCTAATTTCTAAGCCCTGGAAGGCCGCCTCTTCTCTCAGAGCATTTTGACAGTTTTTCACCACTAGAGGGTGTTAGTTCATGTGTGTCATATAGATAACACTGTGCTCACGCACATGGAGTTCAGGTGAGCCAGCTCTGATTGGCTAAAATGAATGTCTGTCAAAAGAACTGAAATAAGGGGGCAGTTTCCAGGGGCTTAGATACAAGGTAATCACAGAGGTAAAAAAGTGTATTGATATAACAGTGTTGGCTATGCAAAACTAGGGAATGGGTAATAAAGGGATTATCTATCTTTTTAAACAATAACAATTCTGGTGTAGACTGCCCCTTTAATTATTTCAAGGCTTGTCTTTCCCATGTAGATTGGTTGTCTTTAGTTATCTTAAAATCTTGTCGTTTTTCTAAATCTCAACTGCTTTCACAAAATAATTAACTGCAGAAATGCTGGAAAGACTAGGCATAAACTTAGATTTAGGGGCCTATTTCTCAAAGTGTCAACTATGTTGCATTCGCCGGCATCAATACACATTTGCCTAACATCGCCAAACTTTGCAGCCCCGGATTTCAATACGCTCTCCTTATTTATAAAAAAAGCAGTCAAAAACACGCGCACCAAATACGGGGCAATAAACATCGGACTGTTGTTAACTAGCAGTCATCGATCTTGCGTCTATTAGGCTTTTTCCCAACTTTATTTATGCCATTTCACTAAACGCCGCCACTATACTAATATGTTTAACCCCTATCCCGCCACCCCCCCGACATCGCCGCAACCTAAATAAAGTTATTAACCCCTATCTCGCCTCTCCCCGACACCGCCACCACTAAATACATTTATTAACCCCTATTCCTCTGGCCTCCCACATCACCACCACTAGCTAAACTTATTAACCCCTAAACCGCCAGCCCCCCACATTGCAAAAAACTAAATTAAGCTATTAACCCCTAAACCTAACAACCCCTTAACTTTAAATTAAAATTACAACATCCATATCTTCAAATAAATTAAAACTTACCTGTAGAATTAAAATAAACTAATTTTGAACTATAAATTAACCTACCCTAACTATTATACTACAATTAAATGAAACTACTAATTAAATAAACTAAATTGCAAAAAAAACTTACAATACTAAAATTATTTAAATATACAATTAAACATTCTTACAAAGTCCTAAATTACAAAAATAAAATAAAAACTAAGTTACAAAAACAAACAAACATTAAATTACAAAAAATAACAAACCAAATTATCAAAAATATTTTTTTTACACCTAATCTAATAGCCCTATAAAAAAAAAAGCCCCCCCCCAAAAAAAAACCCTAGCCTACAATAAACTACCAATGGCCCATAAAAGGGCCTTTTGTGGGGTATTGCCCCAAAGATAACATCTCTTTTAGCTGGCAAAAAAATACACCCCCCCCCAACAGTAAAACCCACCACCCAGCCAATAGGAATTAGAGCTGCTAAAATCCTATTGGCTGTTCCAATCAGCCAATAGGATTGAGCTCTCATCCTATTGGCTGTTCTAATCAGCCATTAGAATGAAAGCTCAATCCTATTGGCTGATTGGAACAGTCAATAGGATGAGAGCTCAATCCTATTGGGTGATTGGAACAGCCAATAGGATTTTAGCAGCTTTAATTCCTATTGGCTGATTGAAATCTTTCAGCCAATAGGAATGCAAGGGACGCCATCTTGGATTGCGTCACTTGCATTGAAGAATCAGTCTACGGCGGCGACCGTATGAAGAGGATGCTCCACGCCGGATGTCTTCAGGATGGACCCGCTCCGTGCCGGCTGGATGAAGATAGAAGAGGCCGTCTGGATGAAGACTTCTTGCCGCCTGGATGAGGACTTCGCCGGCTGTATGGATCCTTCAAGCGGGACTTCAAGAAGTGGATCGTCGGGGGTTAGTGTTAGGTTTTTTTAAGGTTTTTTTGGGTGGGTTTTATTTTTAGATTAGGGTCTGGGCAGTAAAAGAGCTAAATGCCCTTTTAAGGGCAATGCCCATACAAATGCCCTTTTCAGGGCAATGGGTAGCTTAGGTTATTTTAGATAGTTTTTTTATTTGGGGGGGTTGGTTGGTTGGTGGGTTTTACTGCTGGGGGGGGGTTTGTATTTTTTTTTGCCAGGTAAAAGAGCTGTTATCTTTGGGGCAATGCCCCATAAAACACCCTTTTAAGGGCCATTGGTAGTTTATTGTAGGCTAGGATTTTTTTTATTGGGGGGGCTTTTTTATTTTGATAGGGCTATTAGATTAAGTGTACATTTTTTATTTTTTATTATTTGGTTTGTTATTTTTCGTAATTTAGTGTTTGTTTGTTTATGTAACTTAGTTGTTTTTTTTGTAATTTAGGACTTTGTAAGGATGTTTAATTGTATATTTAAATAATTTTAGTAGGGTTAGGTTTTTTAATATGTAATTTAGTTTATTTAATTGGTAGTTTAATTTAATTGTAGTATAATAGTTAGGGTAGGTTAATTAATAGTTTAAAATTTTAATTCTACAGGTAAGTTTTAATTTATTTAACGATAGGGATGTTGTAATTTTAATTTAAAGTTAAGGGGTTGTTAGGTTTAGGGGTTAATAGCTTAATTTAGTTTTTTGCGATGTGTGGGGCTGACGGTTTAGGGGTTAATATGTTTAGTTAGTGGTGGTGATGTGGGAGGCCAGAGGTTTAGGGGTTAATAAGTTTATTTAGTGGCGGTTGTGTCAGGGAGCAGTGGAATAGGGGTTAATAACATTATGTAGGTGGCAGCAATGTCGAGGGCGGCAGATTAGGGGTGTTTAGACTCGGGTTTATGTTAGGGTGTTAGGTGTAAACGTAACTTTTTTTCTACCATAGAACTCAATGTGGTATGCTTCATTCTCTTGCAGCATCAAACATAAGCTTTCGGTGCTTTCAGACTCCCATTGATTTCTATGGCATTCGCGGCCTCAGGGGTGGCAGACTGAAAACCAGGTACGCTGTGTCGGAATAGACGCGAGCGTACCTGTTAAATGTTTGACAAATGGGGAAAAGTGTCAAATAGAGCCGAATGTGTATTCGGAACATCTGTAATGACGTAAGCATCGATCTGCGTGGGATTCAGATTGCGGGATCGTATGTTACGTCACAAATTTCAACATTTGAAGATCTTGAGGCTTTGATAACTAGGTCGGATCAATCTCGCAACAATTACGATGCGGAATTCCAGCGTATTTTCGGTTAACACTTTGATAAATAGGCCCCTTAGGCTAAAAATGTTTTATAAGGTTTATTCTTTTCTCAACTGCACCCTCCTCTCTTTCCTCTGGAAGGGATATTAGATTACTATTCTTTTTGCCAATTGTCTATGACAAAACTACTTTTCTGACAAAAAAACTTTAAGATACTTCAAAACCTCAAATGTATCCAATCTATTCGAGGGACAAAAAGATAATCTATTTTTTCAAGAGGTTCACATGTGCCTAATTTATGCTGAATTCATTAATCTCCTAGTAGTCTCTGCGTTGACCGGGTCTCATACTTCTCCTACCCTGTGTTTGATCCTGTTTGTAAAAGCACCTGCTCCCCCAACCACCCCCGGTCTTATCTCTCCGGATATCTCCTTTCCTGTGAATTTATCTCCCCTCTTTTCCTATGTTCACTTCTCCTTTGCTTTGATTCTGAACAGAATCGTTTTTTGTTTATCTATGTTGTTCATTTTCTGATTCGATATCTGAAGCATCCATCCCAGAATCATAGGAGCCTCTAATGGGCTTATAAGTAGGGTTACCATATTGCCACTTTATAAAGAACACATATGAAAAATACATTTATTTCTTGTAGTCATTCTGGTCTCTACCGAATTTTCTACATTTCCTCAATTTGATTTCTACCTGAATTTTTGAGCTATGTCCCTTCATCTCTCCATTAACCTTATCAAAATTTGGATCTTTTTCAAAACCATTGACCACTTTTAGAGACTTCTCTACCTTGGTTTTCTTGTCTTTTCTAATCTCACCTTATTCTTTTTTACTAAATTCTCCATTAGCTATATGGAAAATGATGATAATTTGTCATTCCATTCCTCAATGAATTTATCACCCCCTTCATCTTCTCTAATATTGAAACCTGGATCTTAACTAAGCCTCAGGCCTATTGGATTCATCTTGTTTTTAATATAATTTGATAAACTAGAATTTTCAGTTTTTAATTTTACCTGCTTTGTTAACTTACTTCTATATTTTTTAAAAATACATACTGCCCCTTATAGTTAGGGACTCATTTCATTCTGCCATCTTTCGCCATCTTTCCCCGATGCACTACCTGTTACAATGTAATCTTAACAATTCCTCTTATGATAAGTCGCAATTAAACTCTAAAAACCGCCCACATAACTTAGAATAGAGGAGAAACGATGGGAATCCTTATTCACAAAAATATTGTATAGTTGAGATAGATTTTGTGTGATGCACTGCTTGTGTGTTTTGATTTATTCAATTTTGATATTTTTTATATAGAAAGAGTGCTTGGTTCCCTTATCCAAATAGGTGTTTCCTATTGCCTGTCTTGTTGGATATTTTATTGGCTTAAAATATTAAGGGCCCGCACCACCATAAAATAATTAATTGTTGGAGATCTATTTGCAATCTCAACTAGCCCGGGCAAGTACTAATATTTTTGTGAATAAGCGTGTAGTTTTTGTAGTTATTACACATGTTGTGACGATCATATTATTGCAGTACGCATCACCAATATCTCATAATTTCATACATACAAGATGGCTTGAGACATTATATGTATTCCTACTAGAACAGCATACAAATAGAATAAAAATGCCTTTAAAAAGGCCGTTTATATAACAAATATATATATCTAAATAATACATACGCTACAATTTTATTCTGCTTTAGAGTCTCATATACCTATTAATATGCTCCACTATAAGAGATTATTATAGTGAACAAAATTACTTAATCTATTGGAGTAGGGCTCAACGATCCCAGAAGCCAGGGAATCACTGGCTCCTAGAATTGTACCCTTGACTCCAAATATCTGTATACAAATGCCACCTCTGGCTCCTAAAAGTATGACTGGCTCCTAAATATTCTTACTGGCACCTTTTTTTGTTGACCCCTGTATTAGAGCATTTAATTTTTGCACTAGCAATCCTGCATGCCTATGTGTTTAACCCCCACAACAACCATTGTGCTAATAAGCAGCTGCTGCTGATTTGTTCAGAACTAGGGACCAGCAGTGCTCTGCAGCTCCATTTACTGAGGTTAAAACACAAAAACTTGTAGGGCTGTTAGTGTTAAAATGAAATGCTCTAACAAATAGAGCATTTGTTTTTTTACACTATATAGTCCCTTTATCACCATATAGTGATACCCAATTGGAAAAGAAATATCAATCCTATATTATAAAAGGCCAAGTGTTTGTCTGAAGCCGTCATGCGCACTAGAGACAAACACTTGGCCTTGAGATAGGGAGCGCGAGGTACACAGCATACAAGCAGCTGTGAGATAGGGAGCGCGAGCTACTCAACAGGTGTGAGGTCTGCTGCGTGAGAAGCGGCAACGCGCTCCCCAGACCTCACAGCTGTTTGTGGCCGACAGGAGCATTGCGATAGGGGCGTGGCCGGGCGTCGTGAGGGGCGTGGCCGGGCGTCGCAAGGGGCGTGGCCGGCGGGTGTTGCCGCGATGGGGCGTGGCCGGACGGGGTCCCGCGATGTGAAGACAGAGCCAGAGAGGGAGCAGGAGGGGGGGGGGGCGAGACAGACAAAGGGGTGGGAGAGCCAAAGAGAAGGGGGGGAGCCAAAGAGAAGGGGGGGGGAGAGCCAAAAAGAAGGGGGGGGGGGAGAGAGCCAAAGAGAAGGGGGGGGAGAGAGCCAAAGAGAAGGGGGGGGGAGCCAAAGAGAAGGGGGGCGGGAGAGAGCCAAAGAGAAGGGGGGGGAGAGCCAAAGAGAAGGGGGGGGAGAGCCAAAGAGAAGGGGGGGAGAGAGAGCCAAAGAGAAGGGGGGGGGAGAGAGCCAAAGAGAAGGGGGGGGGGAGAGCCAAAGAGAAGGGGGGGGGAGAGAGCCAAAGAGAAGGGGGGGGAGAGAGCCAAAGAGAAGGGGGGGGGGAGAGAGCCAAAGAGAAGGGGGGGGGGAGAGCCAAAGAGAAGGGGGGGGGAGAGCCAAAGAGAAGGGGGGGGGAGAGCCAAAGAGAAGGGGGGGGGAGAGAGCCAAAGAGAAGGGGGGGGGAGAGAGCCAAAGAGAAGGGGGGGGGAGAGAGCCAAAGAGAAGGGGGGGGAAGAGCCAAAGAGAAGGGGGGGGAAGAGCCAAAGAGAAGGGGGGGGGGGAGCCAAAGAGAAGGGGGGGGAGAGAGCCAAAGAGAAGGGGGGGAGAGAGCCAAAGAGAAGGGGGGGGGAGAGAGCCAAAGAGAAGGGGGGGGAGAGAGCCAAAGAGAAGGGGGGGAGAGAGAGCCAAAGAGAAGGGGGGGAGAGCCAAAGAGAAGGGGGGGAGGGAGAGCCAAAGAGAAAAGGGGGGGAGAGCCAAAGAAAAGGGGGGGGGGAGCCAAAGAGAAGGGGGGGGAGAGCCAAAGAGAAGGGGGGGAGAGCCAAAGAGGGGGGAGAGAGAGAGCCAAAGAGGAAAAAGAGCCAAAAAGGAGAGAGAGCCAAAGAGGGGGGGTGAGAGAGCCAAAGAGGGGGGGGGGGAGCCAAAGAGGGGGGGGAGAGCCAAAGAGGGGGGGGGTGAGCCAAAGAGGGGGGGAGAGAGCCAAAGGGGGGGGGGGGAGAGCTAAAGGGGGGGGAGAGCCAAAGAGGGGGGAGAGAGAGAGTCAAAGAGGAAAGAGAGCCAAAGAGGAGAGCAAAAGAGGGGAGAGAGACAAAGAGGGGGGAGAGAGCCAAAGAGGGGGGGAGAGTGCGAAAGAGGGGGGAGAGAACAAAAGAGGGGGGGAGAGAGCCAAAGAGGGGGGAGAGAGAGAGAGCCAAAGAGGAAAGAGAGCCAAAGAGGAGAGAGAGCAAAAGAGGGGAGAGAGAGCAAAAGAGGGGAGAGAGCCAAAGAGGGGGGAGAGCCAAAGAGGGGGGAGAGAGAGCCAAAGGGGGGGGAGAGAGAGCCAAAGGGGGGGGGAGAGAGCCAAAGAGGAGAGAGAGCAAAAGAGGGGAGAGAGCCAAAGAGGGGAGAGAGCCAAAGAGGGGGGGGGGGGAGAGAGCCAAAGAGGGGGGGGAGAGAGCAAAAGAAAGGAGGGAGAGAGCCAAAGAGGGGAGAGAGAGAGCAAAAGAGGGGAGAGAGAGAGCAAAAGAGGGGAGAGAGAGAACAAAGGAGAGGGGGGAGAGAAAGCAAAAGAGAGGGGGGAGAGAAAGCAAAAGAGAGGGGGGAAGAGAGAGCAAAAGAGAGGGGAGAGAGAGCAAGGGGTGGGACCGCTGTTCTGAAAAAAATGGCCCGTGTACACGGGCTTTAGTACTAGTATATAAATAATTGGATTCACCTGCCACACGAATACATAAATATACCCAATAATTATTATATTCATTCGTCCCTGATTGATTGAATAAATAGTAAAATTAGTTTGGTGCTGCCCTCTCCAACTCTCATTTTAAAGGGACAAGAAACCCAACATTTGTCTTTCATGATAGAGCAAGCAATTTTTAAAAAAAAAACTTTCTAATTTACTTTTATTATAAAATTTTCTTTCTTCTCTTAGTATCTTTTTTTTTTTAAAAAAAGCCCAGGGGGTAGATTTATTAAGTGTCGGGCAGACATGATCCACTATAGCGGATCATGTCTGCCCCACATCGCTAAATGCCGACAGCATACGCTGTCGACATATAACATTACACAAGCATTTCTGGTGAAATGCTTGTGCAATGCCGCCCCCTGCAGATTTGCGGCCACCTACCAGGGGGTGTCAATCATCCCGATCGTATCCGATAGGGATGATTGCTGTCTGCCTCCTCAGAGGTGGCGGACGAGTTAAAGGGACACTTTCGTGATTCAGATAGAGCATGACATTTTAAGCAACTTTCCAATTTACTCCTATTATCAAATTTTCTTCATTCTCTTGGTATCTTTATTTGAAATGCAAGAATGTAAGTTTAGATGCCGGACCATTTTTGATGAACAACCTGGGTTGTTCTTGCTGATTGGTGGATAAATTCATCCACCAATAAAAAAGTGCTGTCCAGAGTGTAAACCCAAAAAAAGCTTAGGTGCATTCTTTTTCAAATAAAGCTAGCAAGAGAACGAAGAAAAATTGATAATAGGAGTAAATTAGAAAGTTGCTTAAAGTTGCTTAAAATTGCATGCTCTATCTGATTTATGAACGAAAACATTTGGGTTCAGTGTCCCTTTCATGATTCAACAGAGAATACAATTTTGAACAACTTTCCAATTTACTTCTATTATTTAATGTGCTTCCTTCTCTTGTTATCCTTTGCTGAAAGGTTTATCTAGGCAAGTTCATGAGCAGCAGAGAAACTAGGTTCTAGCTATTGATTGGTGGCTGCATATATTTATTAATTGTGATTTTCTCACCCATGTGTTCAGTTAGAATTTAGAAACCATAAGTGCATTGCTGCTCCTTCAACAAATGATACAAAGAGAATGAAACAGATTAGATAATAGAAGTAAATTAGAAAGTTGTTCTAAATTGTATTCTCTATCTGAATCATGAAATAATTGTTTTGGGTTTTCATGTCCTTTTAACTTAAGTGTCCGGCAAGCCGGAAACTACAGGGGTAGATAGCAGCATCCGCTGCCCCCAGGAGTGTACACGTGTCTGTGGTGCTATATAGCACTATTTCCTGCCTTGTAGTGCTCCAGACGTCTACCTAGGTATCTCTTCAACAAAGAATACCACAGGAACAAAGCTAATTTTATAATATAAGTGAATTGGAAATTTTTTTTTAAAATGAATAATTCTGTCTGAATCATAAAACACATTTTTTGGGTTTCATAACCCTTAAACATGTTCCAGTCCCCAACACTTTAAAGGGATTCTGAACCTAATTTATTTATTTTCTTTTGTGATTCAGATAGATCAGGCAATTTTAAGCAACTTTCTAATTTACTCCTATTATCAATTTGTCTTCGTTCTCCTGCTATCTTTATTTATAAAAGAAGGCATCTAAAGCTATTTTTTGGTTGGACAGCACCTGGACAGCACTTGTTTATTGGTGGGTGAATTTATCCACCAATCAGCAAGAACAACCCAGGTTGTTCACCAAAAATGGGCTGGCATCTAAACTTACATTCTTGCATTTCAAATAAAGATAGCAAGAGAATGAAGAAAATTTGATAATAGTAGTAAATTAGAAAGTTGCTTAAAATTGCTGCTCTATCTGAATAACACAAGAAAAATATTTGGTACCAGAATCCTATTTATTATGAACCTGCAGTCACACAATTGCTTTCTTTTGTGACCTAATCATAATACCCCTCTATGTGAGTACTAACGCGGAAAGAAAAGGTTACTTTTATATATTAGAACCAATAATATTGCACCTTGTCTCTCTCCTTTACAAGCTGCATGTGGGCGTTTAACCACACAATTACTGTCTCAATTGAGATAGTTTTGGCTCTTCTCTATGTGATTAGTAGAGATATATTTTCGAGATTCGGACAAATGCAAATTCGTCTGAATTTTGCCGATTTGTTGAATGGTTTGATATACGAACAGACGAATACATTATTGGATGAAACAGAAGAAATACAAATGATTGCTTGACGAAATAGATTTGTTTTTTCATTAAAGGGACATGAAACCCAACATTTTTCTTTCATGATTCAGATAGAGAATACAATTTTAAACAATCTAGGCAAGTTCAGGAGCAGCAGAGAACCTAGGTTCTAGCAGTTGATTGGTGGCTGCATATATATATATACTGATTGTCATTGGCTCACTCATGTGTTCGGTTAGAAACCAGTAGTGCATTGCTGCTCCTTTAACAAATGATACCAAGAGAATTAAACAAATTAGATAATAGAAGTAAATTAGAAAGTTGTTTAAAATTGTATTCACTATCTGAATCACTAAATAATTTTTTGGGGTTTCATGTCCCTTTAACGCTGTTTCTTCTTTTGCCTCTCCGCCACCTCAGAAGTGGAAATATCAATCACCCCAACACGCTCATTCACAGTGATTGACATGCCCTGCTCTCACGCCATTGCTTGTGCGAGAGCAGGGGGGCGGCACTGCATAAGAAAGCTCTTGCGCAATACTAAATTTCAATAGACAATGCAGCATCTCAAGAATCTCTACTTACAAACCTGTGCGCCTGCAATCATGATCAATGTTACCCTAGGTAAGGTTAGGATTTGGGATTTTCTTTAAAAGGAAATTAAACCCAAAAAATGTATTTTGTGATTCAGGCAGAGAATACAATTTTGAAAAAGTTTGTACTTCTATTATCAAATTTGCTTTGTTCCATAGTATTCTTTGTTGAAGAGATACCTAGGCATCTGGAGAACTACATGAGAGGAAATAGTGCTGCATTCTAGGGCTCTTGCAAATAGATAACATTCTTACAATATAGCGCTCCAGACACATGCACGCTCCTGAGCTTACATCTGTGCTTTTCAACAAAATATTCCAAAGGAACAAAGAAAATTTGACAGTAGAAGTAAATTAGAATGTTCCATTGCTCTATCTGAATCTTGAAAGAAACATTTTGGGTTTCAGATCCCTTTAATGATAGGGGTAGGGATAACCCCATGTGTTGCTAGACAAGGTTGTAACACATCTGTCTTCCAAGCCATTAAAGTCAATTTGTAAAAATTGATTAAAGGGATATGAAACCCAAAAAATTACTTTTGTGTCTGATACAGAACAAACTATTTTTAAAAATATTCCAATTTACTTCTAGTTTCAAATTTGCTTAGTTCCCATGATATTCTGTGTTGAAGAGATACCTAGGTAGGCACCTGGAGCACTACAGGAAATAGTGCTGTCATCTGGTGCTATTGCACATGGGTGACATTCTTGCAAAACTGCTGCCATATTGTGCTCCAGAAATGGGCCGGCTATTAAAGGGACATGAAACTTAAAAAAAATTATTTCATGAATCAAAAAGAGCATGTGATTTTAAACAACTTGCCAATTTACTTCTATTTAATTTGCTTCCTTCTCTTGTTATCCTTTGCTGAAATGTTTTTCTAGAAAAGCTAGGTTCTAGCTGCTGATTGGTGGCTGCATATATATATATATACCGATTGTCATTGGCTCACCCATATGTTCAGTTAGAAACCAGTAGTGCAATCCAGTTCTTTCAACAAATGATACAAAGAGAATGAAGGTAATTAGATAATAGAAGTAAATTGGAAATTTGTTTAAAATTGTATGTTGTACCTAAATCATGAAATCATTTTTTAGGGTTTCCTATCCCTTTCTTTTATATATATATATACTGTATATCTATATATATATGTGTATGTATATGTATATATATATATATATATATATATATATGTACAGGTATATATATGTATGTATATGTATATTTATGTGTGTGTGTCAGGGGCGTATTAAGGCATAGGCCAACGAGGCCGGTGCCTAGGTCGGCAGTTTTTTTTGAGGTAGCAGAATTTTGAGTCCCTAGGGCCACTCTACTGAACTCAGGGCCGGGTGGATAAATCAACCAATTACAAATGACTTAAATGGCTGGCCCGGCTATTGCTATCCTATGGGATTGTATGTGGGTGCGCATGACGTGGTGACAGTGGAGGCGGAGCTCACTTGCGCAGCCTGGCCTGGACTGAGAGGGAATGCGGTATTCTTCCTGGCTCCACCGCGTGATTGAGACTCACACAGACACTACACCGTGACCACTGTGAAACAGCATATGCCTTTCTCCCTTCAATACATCTTCATTAGGCATTAGGCATTAAAATACTTAAACTGATTAGTCACTAAATACTTGTACATTTACTGTTTGTCTATCTGTCATACATACAAAGAATAAGTATTTATTGCTGAATCTATACAACTATGTGACTTAAAACACAACTGAAAATATGTTGTATGCATTTAATACATTCAGAAACAATACAAGTGTATACTTTATTATGATTGTATCATGTGACTTTATCCCCTAGGATACAATTCCTAAACCTATCATAACTACTGTTGTATTTTTTAAGTACTTTTAAAGGCCAGTTTATATATTCATTACATATTTATCCAAGCAGATATTAAATAACTGTCAATCACCAAAGAAGATGTTTAAGGTTAAACAACTACCTACTGACAAACTATCATACAGTGAAGGATATTTTTTCTGATATAAACACTTTAATCATCTGACTTGCAAAATAATGTCTTTATATATATATATATATATATATATATATATATATATATATATATATGTATATATATATATATATATATATATGTGTGTGTGTGTGTGAATTTTGAGTGCCTAGGGCAGCACAAAACCTAAATACGCCCCTGGTGTGTGTATATATACATATATATATATATATATATATATATATATATATATATATATATATATATATATGTATATATATATATATATATATATATATATATATATATATATATATATATATATATATATATATATATAAAGCATGAATATACATCTTGATTATTTTCTCACTATTCAACTTCTCATTTAATTATTTTTTTCATTTACGGTATCTGGCATTCAAAGATACTTTCAAGCAAATAAGTGTTCCCTTGATAGTCTCTTGGATTTAATGAAATGTTTGTTACAGAGGAAAATCCCCAAGAGGTCAGTGCTACTTACTATAAACATTAGACATTTATAGATATGGCAAATTCAGTGTAATAATTACATTGCATGTAACAAGCCCCTGAGCGGTTTATTGATATCTTAAGAGTAATAAATGTTTTCATGATTAAATAGCTGTAAGTAGCAAGAAAATGTATTAAAAAAAAGTAATATTATGTTATAATATTAAGAAAATGATATATAATAGTATATATAGTTTGTTATATATTAAAGGAATAATAAACACCTTAAGATTTTTATATAAAAAGTTTAGTAATGTATAAGGAAACAAGTTTTCAATATACTTTCATTATGCTGTGTGACTAGCACTGCTGATTGGATCAACGGACGTTTCCACTTTGCAGGAGCTAAAGTGATGGTAAATCCAAGCGTTTAACAAACGCTAGGATTTACCATCACTAAAAATCAAGGGGAGTTTAATTCAACAACCGTGTACAAAAGGGTGCTAAACTCACCCTTTCTGTGCCCGTTGCACAGCTCTAAATTCAGCGGCTCCGGCTGCCCACGGCACAACGATCTCCTTCAATGAGGTGACGTTTGCACCTCTCAACCAATAGCAGTGTGTGTCAACTGACAGGTTACTGTATGCACGCTCCGCTATTGGTTCAGAGGTGCAAGCGGCACGTCATTGGTAGATAGTTGTGTTGTAGGCGGTCGGAGCAGCTGAATTTAGCGCATAATACTTGTGCAGTCTACACTACTATATATAGTATGTGTGTACTGTATTGCATTGATACATTGACATGTGAATGATGTGGATGTAATAAAGATGAACAGCTATTTTAAGATAGAGGAAATCTTTCTTAACACCTTTACGACCATCGAGCTACCCTGTATGCTGGCATTTGTTCACACGAGCCCATACATGTGCCGAAAATAGCGCACTGCAATTACTGCCGATGTTGGCGAGACCGCACTAGGGGATTTATTTATCAAGCTCCGATCTAAAGACCGCTGCTTCATAACCTGTCTGCCTGCTCTGAGGCGGTGGACAGAATTCAACCCGATCGAATACGATCGGGTTGATTGACACCCCCTGCTAGCGGCCGATTGGCCGCAAATCTGCAGGCGGCGGTATTGCACCAGCAGTTCACAAGAACTGCTGGTGCAATGTTAAATGCCGACAGAGAATGCTGTCAGCATTTATCGATGTGCGGCGGACATGGTTCACTATAGCGGATCATGTCTGTCCGCACAATGATAAATGGACCCCTATATCTGCATGCCTCCAGAATTGAGGCATGCAGTACTAGCACAGCTTTGACGCTTTTGGCAAAGCTGCACTAGTAAAACGCTTAACAGCGGCGGATGTACAGGATATGTAGGTCCTCAAGGGGTTAAAAGGATATAATTGTAATAAAAAAAGTACTAAACAGTGGCTTATACTTATTAGAAATTATTGCAATACGTATTCATAACCTGTCTGCCTGCTCTGAGGCGGTGGACAGAATTCAACCCGATCGAATACGATCGGGTTGATTGACACCCCCTGCTAGCGGCCGATTGGCCGCAAATCTGCAGGCGGCGGTATTGCACCAGCAGTTCACAAGAACTGCTGGTGCAATGTTAAATGCCGACAGAGAATGCTGTCAGCATTTATCGATGTGCGGCGGACATGGTTCACTATAGCGGATCATGTCTGTCCGCACAATGATAAATGGACCCCTATATCTGCATGCCTCCAGAATTGAGGCATGCAGTACTAGCACAGCTTTGACGCTTTTGGCAAAGCTGCACTAGTAAAACGCTTAACAGCGGCGGATGTACAGGATATGTAGGTCCTCAAGGGGTTAAAAGGATATAATTGTAATAAAAAAAGTACTAAACAGTGGCTTATACTTATTAGAAATTATTGCAATACGTATTATTTAAAAAAAAATCCCCTTTTTTTTTTTTTTACTTAATTTGTTCAGTGTCCATTACTTCCTGTCATAACCCAACAAGGTGGCTAGGGACTCTACATGAAGGCATAGCTAGCTTGATGTCACAAATTATCTAGAGAAACATGAGCTTGCTTACTGTTCAGTGAATGCAAGTGAAACAGAAAGTCAGTTTTATGCCCATGCTCAAAAGAGGCAAAAGGCAACTTAAGTTCTCAGCATGTTAGCTCCATTATCTAGTTGCATGCAGTGGCTACACTGAGAATTACTAAGGGGCCAATTTATCATCGGTCTGTCCGACATGATCCGCTCAACAGGTCATGTCCGACAGACATCGATGAATGCCAACAGCATACACTGTCGGCATTTATCATTGCACAAGCAGTTCTTGTGAAGTGCTTGTGCAATGCCGCCCCCTGCAGATTATCGGCCGCTAGCAGGGGATGTCAATCAGCCCGATCAGAGCAGGCGGACCAGTTATGTAGCAGCCGTCTTAAGCCCGCTGCTTCATTACTGCTGTTTCCGGCGCGGAAACAGGGGCATCAAGCTCCGTTCAGGGCTTGATAATTCGGCCCCTAAGTGTTTATTTTTTGATAAAATAACAAAATTTATGCTTACCTGATAAATTCCTTTCTCCTGTAGTGTGGTCAGTCCATGGGTCATCATTACTTGTGGGATATTAACTCCTCCCCAACAGGAAGTGCAAGAGGATTCACCCAGCAGAGCTATATAGCTCCTCCCCTCTACGTCACCTCCAGTCATTCGACCAAGGACCAACGAGAAAGAAGAAGCCAAAGGGTGTAGTGGTGACTGGAGTATAAATCAAAAAATTTCTACCTGCCATAAAAAAACAGGGCGGGCCGTGGACTGACCACACTACAGGAGAAAGGAATTTATCAGGTAAGCATAAATTTTGTTTTCTCCTGTTAAGTGTGGTCAGTCCACGGGTCATCATTACTTGTGGGATACCAATACCAAAGCTAAAGTACACGGATGACGGGAGGGACAGGCAGGCTCTTTATACGGAAGGAACCACTGCCTGAAGAACCTTTCTCCCAAAAACAGCCTCCGAAGAAGCAAAAGTGTCAAATTTGTAAAATTTGGAAAAAGTATGAAGAGAAGACCAAGTTGCAGCCTTGCAAATCTGTTCAACAGAAGCCTCATTCTTAAAGGCCCAAGTGGAAGCCACAGCTCTAGTAGAATGTGCTGTAATTCTTTCAGGAGGCTGCTGTCCAGCAGTCTCATAGGCTAACCGTATTATGCTACGAAGCCAAAAAGAGAGAGAGGTAGCCGAAGCTTTTTGACCTCTCCTCTGACCAGAATAAACGACAAACAGGGAAGACGTTTGTCGAAAATCCTTAGTTGCCTGTAGATAAAATTTCAGGGCACGGACTACATCTAGATTGTGTAGCAGACGTTCCTTCTTTGAAGAAGGATTAGGACACAAAGATGGAACCACAATCTCTTGATTGATATTCCTGTTAGTGACCACCTTAGGTAGGAACCCAGGTTTAGTACGCAGAACTACCTTGTCTGAATGAAAAATCAGATAAGGAGAATCACAATGTAAGGCAGATAACTCAGAGACTCTTCGAGCCGAGGAAATAGCCATTAAAAACAGAACTTTCCAAGATAACAGCTTGATATCAATGGAATGAAGGGGTTCAAACGGAACACCCTGTAAAACATTAAGCACTAAGTTCAAACTCCATGGTGGAGCAACAGTTTTAAACACAGGCTTGATCCTAGCTAAAGCCTGACAAAAAGCTTGAACGTCCGGAACTTCTGACAGACGTTTGTGTAAAAGAATGGACAGAGCTGAAATCTGTCCCTTTAAAGAACTAGCGGATAAACCCTTTTCTAAACCTTCTTGTAGAAAAGACAATATCCTTGGAATCCTAACCTTACTCCATGAGTAACTCTTGGATTCGCACCAATATAAGTATTTGCGCCATATTTTATGGTAAATCTTTCTGGTAACAGGCTTCCTAGCCTGTATTAAGGTATCAATGACTGACTCAGAAAAACCACGTTTTGATAAAATCAAGCGTTCAATTTCCAAGCAGTCAGATTCAGAGAAATTAGATTTTGATGTTTGAAGGGACCCTGGATCAGAAGGTCCTGTTTCAGAGGTAGAGACCAAGGTGGAGAGGATGACATGTCCACTAGATCTGCATACCAAGTCCTGCGTGGCCATGCAGGCGCTATTAGAATCACGGATGCTCTCTCCTGTTTGATTCTAGCAATCAATCGAGGAAGCATCGGGAAGGGTGGAAACACATAAGCCATCCCGAAGGTCCAAGGTGCTGTCAAAGCATCTATCAGAACCTCTCCCGGATCCCTGGATCTGGACCCGTAACGAGGAAGCTTGGCGTTCTGTCGAGACGCCATGAGATCTATCTCTGGTTTGCCCCAACGTCGAAGTATTTGGGCAAAGACCTCCGGATGAAGTTCCCACTCCCCCGGATGAAAAGTCTGACGACTTAGGAAATCCGCCTCCCAGTTCTCCACTCCCGGGATGTGGATTGCAGATAGGTGGCAAGAGTGAGACTCTGCCCAGCGAATTATCTTTGATACTTCCATCATCGCTAGGGAGCTTCTTGTCCCTCCCTGATGGTTGATGTAAGCTACAGACGTGATGTTGTCCGACTGAAACCTGATGAACCCCCGAGTTGTTAACTGGGGCCAAGCCAGAAGGGCATTGAGAACTGCTCTCAATTCCAGAATGTTTATTGGTAGGAGACTCTCCTCCTGATTCCATTGTCCCTGAGCCTTCAGAGAATTCCAGACAGCGCCCCAACCTAGTAGGCTGGCGTCTGTTGTTACAATTGTCCAGTCCGGCCTGCTGAATGGCATCCCCCTGGACAGATGTGGCCGAGAGAGCCACCATAGAAGAGAATTTCTGGTCTCTTGATCCAGATTCAGAGTAGGGGACAAGTCTGAGTAATCCCCATTCCACTGACTTAGCATGCACAATTGCAGCGGTCTGAGATGTAGGCGTGCAAAGGGTACTATGTCCATTGCCGCTACCATTAAGCCGATCACCTCCATGCATTGAGCTACTGACGGGTGTTGAATGGAATGAAGGACACGGCATGCATTTTGAAGCTTTGTTAACCTGTCTTCTGTCAGGTAAATCTTCATTTCTACAGAATCTATAAGAGTCCCCAAGAAGGGAACTCTTGTGAGTGGAAAGAGAGAACTCTTCTTTTCGTTCACCTTCCATCCATGCGACCTTAGAAATGCCAGTACTAACTCTGTATGAGACTTGGCAGTTTGAAAGCTTGAAGCTTGTATCAGAATGTCGTCTAGGTACGGAGCTACCGAAATTCCTCGTGGTCTTAGTACCGCCAGAAGAGCACCCAGAACCTTTGTGAAGATTCTTGGAGCCGTAGCCAATCCGAATGGAAGAGCTACAAACTGGTAATGCCTGTCTAGAAAGGCAAACCTTAGATACCGGTAATGATCTTTGTGAATCGGTATGTGAAGGTAAGCATCCTTTAAATCCACTGTGGTCATGTACTGACCCTTTTGGATCATGGGTAAAATTGTCCGAATAGTTTCCATTTTGAACGATGGAACTCTTAGGAATTTGTTTAGGATCTTTAAATCCAAGATTGGCCTGAAAATTCCCTCTTTTTTGGGAACCACAAACAGATTTGAATAAAACCCTTGTCCTTGTTCCAACCGCGGAACCGGATGGATCACTCCCATTAATAAAAGATCTTGTACGCAGCGTAGAAACGCCTCTTTCTTTATTTGGTTTGTTGACAACCTTGACAGATGAAATCTCCCTCTTGGGGGAGAGGATTTGAAGTCCAGAAGGTATCCCTGAGATATGATCTCTAACGCCCAGGGATCCTGGACATCTCTTGCCCAAGCCTGGGCGAAGAGAGAAAGTCTGCCCCCCACTAGATCCGTTTCCAGATCGGGGGCCCTCAATTCATGCTGTCTTAGGGGCAGCAGCAGGTTTCCTGGCCTGCTTGCCCTTGTTCCAGGACTGGTTAGGTCTCCAGCCTTGTCTGTAGCGAGCACCAGCTCCTTCCTGTTTTGGTGCAGAGGAAGTTGATGCTGCTCCTGCTTTGAAATTACGAAAGGAACGAAAATTAGACTGTCTAGCCTTAGGTTTGGCTCTGTCTTGAGGCAGGGCATGGCCTTTACCTCCTGTAATGTCAGCGATAATTTCTTTCAACCCGGGCCCGAATAAGGTCTGCCCTTTGAAAGGAATATTAAGCAATTTAGATTTAGAAGTAACATCAGCTGACCAGGATTTTAGCCACAGTGCTCTGCGCGCCTGAATGGCGAATCCGGAATTCTTAGCCGTAAGTTTAGTTAAATGTACTACGGCATCCGAAATAAATGAGTTAGCTAGCTTAAGGGCTTTAAGCTTGTGTGTAATCTCATCTAATGGAGCTGATTCAAGTGTCTCTTCCAGAGACTCAAACCAAAATGCTGCTGCAGCCGTGACAGGCGTAATGCATGCAAGAGGTTGCAATATAAAACCTTGTTGAACAAACATTTTCTTAAGGTAACCCTCTAACTTTTTATCCATTGGATCTGAAAAGGCACAGCTATCCTCCACCGGGATAGTGGTACGCTTAGCTAAAGTAGAAACTGCTCCCTCCACCTTAGGGACCGTTTGCCATAAGTCCCGTGTGGTGGCGTCTATTGGAAACATCTTCCTAAATATTGGAGGGGGTGAGAACGGCACACCGGGTCTATCCCACTCCTTAGTAACAATTTCAATAAGTCTCTTAGGTATAGGAAAAACGTCAGTACTCGACGGTACCGCAAAATATTTATCCAACCTACACAATTTCTCTGGTATTGCAACTGTGTTACAATCATTCAGAGCCGCTAATACCTCCCCTAGCAATACACGGAGGTTTTCCAGCTTAAATTTAAAATTTGAAATATCTGAATCCAGTCTGTTTGGATCAGAACCGTCACCCGCAGAATGAAGCTCTCCGTCCTCATGTTCTGCAAATTGTGACACAGTATCTGACATGGCCCTAATATTATCAGCGCACTCTGTTCTCACCCCAGAGTGATCACGCTTACCTCTTAGTTCTGGTAATTTAGCCAAAACTTCAGTCATAACAGTAGCCATATCCTGTAATGTGATTTGTAATGGCCGCCCAGATGTACTCGGCGCTACAATATCACGCACCTCCCGAGCGGGAGATGCAGGTACTGACACGTGAGGCGAGTTAGTCGGCATAACTCTCCCCTCGTTGTTTGGTGAAATATGTTCAATTTGTACAGATTGACTTTTATTTAAAGTAGCATCAATGCAGTTAGTACATAAATTTCTATTGGGCTCCACTTTGGCTTTAGCACATATAGCACAGAGATATTCCTCTGAGTCAGACATGTTTAACACACTAGCAAATAAACTAGCAACTTGGAAATACTTTTCAAGTAATTTACTATAATATGCAAAACGTACTGTGCCTATAAGAAGCACAGAAAAAGTTATGACAGTTGAAAATTGATAAACTGAAAAGTTATAGCATCAAATCTTTGTAAAAAACACACTTTTAGCAAAGGATTGCTCCCATTAGCAAAGGATAATTAACCCTGATAGCAGAAAAAAAATACAGAAATAAACGTTTTTTATCACAGTCAACTACAATCTCACAGCTCTGCTGTGAGTGATTACCTCCCTCAAAACAAGTTTTGAAGACCCCTGAGTTCTGTAGAGATGAACCGGATCATGCAGGGAAGACAATAAACTTCTGACTGAATTTTTTGATGCGTAGCAAAAGCGCCAAAAAAGGCCCCTCCCCCTCATACACTACAGTGAGAGAGATCAGTAAACTGTCATAAATTAAATAAAAACGACTGCCAAGTGGAAAAAATAGTGCCCAAAACATTTTTTCACCCAGTACCTCAGAAAATAAACGATTTTACATGCCAGCAAAAAACGTTTAACATAAATAAATTAAGTGTTATTAAAAGCCTGTTGCTAGTCCCTGCAAAATAGGCTAAAGTCTTATGCATACAGTATAATTCCAGTGAAGTGCCATTCCCCAGAATACTGAAGTGTAAAATATACATACATGACAGCCTGATACCAGTTGCTGCTACTGCATTTAAGGCTGAGTTTACATTATATCGGTATGGCAGAATTTTCTCATCAATTCCATTGTCAGAAAATAATAAGCTGCTACATACCTCTTGCAGATTAATCTGCCCGCTGTCCCCTGATCTGAAGTTTACCTCTCCTCAGATGGCCGAGAAACAGCAATATGATCTTAACTACTCCGGCTAAAACCATAGAAAAAAACTCAGGTAGATTCTTCTTCAAATTCTACAAGAGAAGGAATAACACACTCCGGTGCTATTATAAAATAACAAACTTTTGATTGAAGGTATAAAACTAAGTATAATCACCACAGTCCTCTCACACATCCTATCTATTCGTTGGGTGCAAGAGAATGACTGGAGGTGACGTAGAGGGGAGGAGCTATATAGCTCTGCTGGGTGAATCCTCTTGCACTTCCTGTTGGGGAGGAGTTAATATCCCACAAGTAATGATGACCCGTGGACTGACCACACTTAACAGGAGAAAAATTAATTTGTTTGCTGTTTCTTTTCACACTTTGCTTCTTTTTATATTTACTTTGATTTAATATATATTTTTTTTATTAAATTAGCATTGTTTTATATTGTTGCATTGTTTCATATCCTTTTGATAAACCAGAAATTACCAATGGTATATAATTTAGATCATCCTAGCTTTTTGAAGGTATAAATGACACAGAGATGAATATTTGCATTCTTTTTCTTTACTTAAAGGGACACTCTACCCCAGAATTTTTATTCTTTAAAAAGATAGATATCCCTTTATTACAAAATAAATATCGGCTGCACAGCAGTGGTAGATAAAAACAAAACGTTTATTCAAAACATCTTAAAAATACATGTACAAGCAAGGGACAAAGAAAAAAGTCTGATGCGTTTCGCACCCCCTAGTGGAGCTTAATCATAGACTGCAGATGTTATTCCAAGTACCTCCTTATATAGGAGTATAAAGCTATCAATGTATTAACCCTTTATAAACCAAAATATATTAAAACCAAAAAAGGATAATAAAACAAAATAGATCTACCTAGTTCATCTGATGCATAAATTGATAAAGAAACACACAGAATTACAGTGCATTGATACGTGTTAAATCATACAAAAATACACAAAATGACTAATATCCCACTCTAGATTTAATTCTGTAGGCATGGGGCCGATTTATCAAGGGCCGAATGCCCCCTGATGCTCCTGTTTCCGCGCGAGCCTTCAGGCTCGCCAGAAACAGCAGTTATGAAGCAGCGGTCTTAAGACGGCTGCTCCTTAACTGGTCCACTGCCTCTGAGGCTGCGGACATCAATCTGCCCTATCCTATATGATCGGTTTGATTGACACCCCTGCTAGCGGGCGATTGTCCACGAATCTGTAGGGGGCGGCATTGCACAAGCAGTTCACCAGAACTGCTTGTGCAATGTTGTATGCTGTCAGCATTCAGTGATGTCTGTCGGACATGATACGCTAGAGCGTATCATGTCGGACAGACATTGATAAATTGGCCCCTATATATCTAATAAAGCTCCTTTTTCCCAAGGATCTTATATTTATTACCACTTCTAAGGGGAAATTTAGCCACATCAATAACTTTAAAGTGAAGGTCCATTTTGATGAATTAGTGCCCGGTTTTTAATAAACCTATTAAAAACAAGGGCACTTTAATGCATCAAAATTGACATTTCACTGTTTTCTTCAAAAACTTACCTTTTTATCCTGAATGCCGCTCCAGCGATTCCCCCGGCCGTCGGAAGCCTCTGCAGAAGTCAGAAATGACGAATGAGGCTTCTTCCAATCACAGCTTCCCCCCCCCCCCCCGGGGGAATCTTGGCCTGATGCAACGCTGTGATTGGAGGAAGCCGGATTCGTCATTTTGGACGCGAAGATGGCTTGGGACGGGCGGAGGAAGTGCTGGAGCGGCATCCAGGATTAAAAAAAAAGGTACGTTTTTGAAGAAAACAGTGAAATGTCAATTTTGATGAATTAAAGTGCCCTTCTTTTTAATAGGTTTATTAAAAACCGGGAACTAATTCATCAAAATGGACCTTCATTTTATCTGAAAAATCACCAATACTGGTAAAGTGAGCATTATTAAAATGTCTGGCAGCTAAGGAGTCCTTATTATAATTTTTCACATCATTTACATGTTCTCATATGCTTACATTTGCCTCACTTTTCGTTTTACCAACATACTGTATGTGGCAAAGATTGCATTCCTGTAAGTAAGCTTCAAAATCTGTTGCAGTTAGCATAAAAGTACATTATGTCATAAACTTGATTATCAATTGAAGACCTGAACTGTTTGGACAAATCCATCATACTACAAGTCAAACAAGTCCTAACACCGCATTTATAATTGCCCCAATTCCTTAGCCAAGAATGACCTTTATCACTCTTAGAATTGGTTACCATGTTTGGAGCTATTCTAGATACCAGAGTCATTGTTTTTTTGTTTTTTTTTACCAAATCTACATTTTCCTTTGACATCCTTTAAATTATTATTGCATGCAAGCACAGGGAGGTTCCTTTTCAAGATCTTTACAATTTGTGAAAATTGGTTGGTATATTCCGTAGTAAAATCCACACTGTCCCTCTCATGTTTATTACGTCTGTCTTTTACACAATCTGTTACCTGCATTGTTTTACCAATTTCTAATCTAGTACATTCTAAACTAGCAGAATCATAACCTCTAGAATTTTGTATTGTTTAAATAGATAATCCGTTTATTACCCATTCCCCAGTTATGCACAGCCAACACTGTTAGATAAATATACATTTTTTACCTCTGTGATTATCTTGTATCTAAGCCTCTGCAGACTGCCCCCTTATTTCAGTTATTTTTACAAACATGCATATTAGCCAATCAGTGCCCTCTCATAAATAACTCCACGAGAGTGAGCACATTGTTATCTATAGGGCACACATGAACTAACGCTGTCTAGCTGTCAAATTGCAATGAAAAAAAAGAGGTGGCCTTTAAGGGCTTAGAAATTAGCATACGAGCCTACCTAGGTTTAGCTTTCAACAAAGAATACCAAGAGAACAAAGTAAATGTGATGATAAAAGTAAATTGGAAAGTTGTTTAAAATTGCCTGCCCTGGGCGTCTGGTTCCGGTGGAGGAGGAGCAAGTTCGGACTGCTGAGCTCGCTGCTTCAGCCCCTCAAGCTGCTGGCGGTTTGCTTCGCGCCTTATCCCAATTACTGGGTTGGCTACTGGGGTAACTCAAATCATCGCTTCTGGAACCACAACAGCTTTATTACATCTTGCTGTTATAGCAATTTTTACCAAGTCAGGAAATATGCTTACACTGAAAACCCTCTATAATAGAGGAACTGACAAACTTCAAAATTATCTTGCCGCACCATTAAAAGAAATATGTACTTAACATATGGGACATTCCTTTAAGCCTGGCGGTGTATATGGGACTGCTTCCCCTGTAACTTAGCAGGGATAGACTCACCTCAAACTTCTGATACCCCCGGTCGTCTCCTCTCTCTAAGACTGCTGGCTATCCTCTTTTTTTTTCTTTTGCTGGGGAGCGCCCTGCGTGGCTATGGACTCTGTATATGCCTATTGACAGCGGCTCTCCTATACCGCGTCTGGACCTCTCCTGCTCGATGCAAGCCGACTCGGCCCCCCTCCCCGAGGACACAGATTGAGAAGAGGCGGGGACTGGAGCTAGAACGGCAGAGGACCGGACGAGTACTACATCACAAAGTGGACGGCTTGTACTGCTGGTCCTTCGATTTTCTTCACATCTTTGCCGGGCCGACTAGGCTCCCATCGTCACGCTTGAGGCTGGGTGCTGACTGGCTCAGGCTCTCTTGGACTTTCTCCCGGAATCGTGTGGGGCAACCGTGAAAGCTCTCTCCTTCTCACCGGTGTTGAGTGAGGAAAGTTGGTTGCTGGATCCGCTCGAGGGGAATAGGCAAAATCTAAGGAATACTCTCCAAGTATCGTAAAACAGCAGCTCGGTAATTCGGATCCCTCCTCTCCCACCGATGCTGCGCGAGAGGAGGTGATATTACCCGGAGCTGCGATAGAGGTCTCTGAGTGTGGGGCACAACATCAGGAAACTATGTCACCAGGACTGCCCGCTCCCCAGGGAAGGAATTCTTCTATCTTCACCTAACTGTTTGGCGATAAGAGGAAGACAGAGAGAGGTGAGTCTATGATTCTCCCAGTTTTTTACATTGCATAAGTGGAAAATAAACACTGAGTAAAACCCGCTCTGAATAAGCACAGAAGAACTATGGGAACTTAATACTTGTTAAGGAAGGCAAATACAATACCGGGAAAAGAATAAAAAATAAAGAAAGTGATCCCTGTTTGAAGAAAGTATATTATAAAAAATCTTATAGACTGTGGGGAAAAATTGCCTTGCCTCCCTCTTGAAAGATATTACTTGATAAACACTGAGAAGCGATAAAATTAACACAGAAGAAATTATTGCTGGTCTCACAAGCTTCTTTCGATAAAAGCTAAAGGACATTTTTTTTTGCAACATTGACTGTTATGTGTTAAGAAAACTGAATGTATCTAATACGTCTAAATTGCTAAGATCTCCACATCTTTTCTAGGGGGGGGAGAAGGGGGAAAAGTAAATATATACATATATTACCAGACAGCCAGTATGAGTAAGAGTTAAAGGGTGGAGGTAACCATATGTAAAACGCTGCAGCATATTTCTCCTTTCTTTGACTAACCTTAATCCCTCTGTTTGTCTTTGTGATGGTAATAATTTGGTAAAATTATTTTGTTAGGTATTATTAGCTCTAGAGAGATGTGATTAGTTAATATGAGGCTCTAACATATTGACATAACATAGACAGAAAGGGGAAGGAATTGATACCTATAAGCAGCCGCAAGCTTAAAGGCTCTTGATATAGTAATCTGATAGGAATATTATTTGGTTTAGGTATCACTTTAATATGCTCTGTATAAATTTGAAAAAAAATTCTGGGTAGAGGTCAAGGTATGCAACAGGTCTAAAGGGTCTTATGGTTAAAGAGGGGAATAATCAGCTGGAGTATCTTTTTGGAAAAAACACATTAAGTAGCATACACCCCACTCACCCATGAAACCTAAGCTACATGGTATATCTCTAAAGCTCAAGACTCGATAAATGTTTTTTATTGATAACTTAGAGAAGTTTCTGAGTCTAGGTGACTAAAGAAACTGCAGTGCGAATTTTTACCTACCTATAGAAATACACTTAGATAGGTGTGTAAAAGAACTCTTCCCTAGCGGCCGGGACAGAAGGTTACCTAGGGACCACATTAAGAGAGGAATAGATTCACTAAGCTATTGATTATAGAGGCAGAGCGCACCTCCTGATTGACAGGCTAATATAGAGGGAACTTTGGGTAAGGAAAGGAAAAGGGAAAAAAAAAAAAAGAAAAATATATATATATATAGTCCTGAGGCTACAAAGCTTGTAAAATCCTGCGTCCTTGATTTTCTACAATCGAGCACACTAAGCACGTGGGCAGATTCTGGTTTCATATTTGAGGGACCCTACTCTCTATTGGTTTTTAATATTGTAATTCACTCTATTTGTACCTCACCGCCTTCACGGAATAGGCACCATCGTACGAAAGACACGCTAATATCTTCTTTCTTTTTTTCCTCTCTGCACGTCACTTTCCTTGCACCTCACCCCCCTCCTTTTTTTTTTTTTTTTTTTTTTTTTCTCTCAATTCCCGTTTGGGCTTAAAATATATTCACTTCTTCAGCACTTTCTTTTGTTAGCACACTTGCACGTCACTTTTTTTTTGTATGGATAAATATATTACTTCACCATCACTCACGGGAAAAACCAATTCAGGCATGACAGCCAAAAACAAGGACCGCAGGAACAAGAACCCCACAGGGACTTCGGCAGAACCTCCTACAGAAATGACCCCCTCAAAACTTCAAAGTTTATCATCTACACATGAAACACAAAATCTCGTAGCCAATATACTAGAAGCCATTACCCCAAAATTTGATTCGCTAAAAAACGAAATTAGACAGGATATCTCACTTCTGACCTTAGAGGTCAGACAATTTTCTAAAAGAATTCAAGAAGCAGAGCAGAGAATCTCAGATCTAGAAGATACAACAAGTACATATTGTGCAAAAATTGAAGATAATCAGTCCAGGATTGCGAAACTCCAAGCTAAAGTCGAAGACTTAGAAAATAGATCAAGGAGGAATAATCTTAGGATTATAGGCTTCCCAGAGTCAGTTAAACAGGAGGAGCTCATACAGGTTATGACACAGGTTCTACCCCAACTGTTAAAAATTCCTCTAACATCAACACCAATTTTGATTGAAAGAGTTCACAGATTGGGGAGAGCTCCTGACACCTCAACTAATTTGACCAGACCCAGACCTATCATCGCAAAGTTCCTGAACTTTCAAGACAAAATGATGTTCCTTCAATATTATCGCAAAAATCAACCTATTTTCCATAACGAAAACAAAATTTTGTTATTTCAGGATTTCTCTATAGAGACCTCCTTAAAGAGGAAGGAGCTCTCCCCGGTCTGCGGCAGAATGTTAAAGCTGGGCTGGCAGGCCACTGTCATATTCCCAGCCAGACTTAAACTTACACTCGAAGGTCAAATATTCTTTTTTGACTCGGCAGCTGAAGCTGAGAAAAAAATAACTGAATATGGGGCCAATGGATAAACCCATACAAGTTAGACAAATAGCAAGAATTAATGATTGCATGTTATTATGTTTTCGTTAGGGATATTCTTTTTCTCTTACTGTCTTCTCCTTTTTTTTTTTTTTTTCTTTTTTTTTCTCTCTCTTTCGTGTTTTTCTCCCTTATACGTTTTGCTCTCCTCTCTCCCCCTCCCTCCTCCCTTGCGTGCGCCCCCCACTCCCTAAGATTAATCTACACATAGCTATCGCCCTCTAGAGATGTAAAAATAATTTTATGAATAAAGATATTAAAATCACCTCATGGAATATAGGTGGGATTGTATCACCCATTAAACGAAAAACAATATTGGCACACCTACAGAAAATAAACACTCGCATAGCGCTACTCCAGGAAACACACCTTAATACAGAGGAATCGTTAAAACTGAAATCTTCCTGGGTGGCCGAGTGCATTTTTGCTCCTTCAGTTAATAGGAAAAGAGGAGTCGCCATTCTTATAGGGAAGAAACTAAGCTATGAAAAATTAGACACAATGATTGACCCTCTCAGCAGATTTATAATATTAAAATTAAAAATTTCAAACTCAATATACACCATATGTAATCTGTATGCGCCCAATATAATCGAATATGGGTTTTGGGACTCTCTCCAATCAAAAATTTTGCAAATAGCGGAAGGTCACGTAATTATAGCAGGGGACTTCAATATGTCCCCGCGAGCCCCTCTAGATAGACTGAGAAGCGGAGTGACACAGAAGATAAATAAGAAAGATAAGCTAGAAAGCAAATGATTTAAATCAATTACGCGCAATTTAGCAGTCAGAGACATCTGGAGGGTGCAAAACCCTGACAGCAGAAATTACACATGTTACTCTAAAACAACTAAATCCTTATCTAGGATTGACCTTATGTTAATTAACGATAGTCTATATCACAGGGGGGTCAAAGCACAAATTGCAGAAATTCTGATTTCTGACCATGCGCCAATCACGCTGAATATTCCAGATTTGAAAGCTGGGTTTAGAAGACAAGGCTTTTATTTTCCCAAATATCTTAATAAAAATGCAAAGTTCAGAGAATGGCTTAAGGAGAAATGGGAAGATTATCTTAAAAATAACAAAGATTCGGTTTCTAGCCCAGTCACTCTGTGGGAAGCAGCAAAAGCGGTATTGAGGGGAGACATAATTGCATACACAGCGAATATCAAAAGGGAAACCCGCTTGAGAGAGACACAAGTAATAGATACAGTAACTAACGCTTATAATAGGTATTTGAATCTTTCCTCAGACGAGAACTGGAAGAGATACATCAAAGCCAAAGAGGATAGAGATACTTTTCTAATTCTCAACTCAACACAAGCGGATCTAAGATACCAATCCAATCTTTACAAATTTGGTAATAAATCAGGTAAATTAATGGCGAAACTAGTAAAGAATTCGAGAACCTCAAAAACAATCGAAGCAATACAAATTAACGGCAAACTGCTTACCTCACCAGAGGAAATAACCGAATCTTTTTTCCAATATTATAACTCAATTTATGCGGCCAATCCAGTAAACATAAACATAAGGGAGAGTTTTTGGGAAGATATTGATATTACAAAAATATCTCCTGATTTTAATCTGACACTGAACGCCCCAATAACAGAACTGGAAGTAACTCAGGCAATTCAAGCTTTGAAAGGAGAGAAAGCCCCAGGTCCTGATGCTTTACCAAACGAATTTTATAAAAGTCTGGACAAAGCAATTATTCCCCAATTAACTAATCTTTTTAATTATTTGTTTCAACAAAACAATCAAATACCCTCCAGTTTTCTAGCATCACATACCATTCTCATACCTAAAGCAGGTAAAGACCCACAATGCAGAGAATCCTACAGACCTATCGCATTGTTGAACACGGACTATAAAATATTTGCTTCAATTCTGGCCAAAAGAATGCAAAAAGGTTTAGCTGAGGTCATTCATAGCGATCAAGTAGGATTTCTTTTAAAAAGGAGTTCCTCATCTAAAATTAGACAACTTCTCTTATCCATCGATTATGTCAAGAACAGTGATAGGAAGCTAGGTCAGAGCCCCTTGGACGCAGCGATAATAGCAATTGATGCCGAGAAGGCATTCGATCGAGTTAGCCATGATCATATTTTCAATACACTGAAACAATATGGTTTTCAAGACAAATTCTTGAACTTGGTAAACAATCTATGTACTCAGGCATCATCAAAACTAGTCATGCACGGGCAAGAGTCAAAGAGCATTCGCTTAGAGCAGGGTACGAGACAGGGCTGCCCGCTTTCCCCGCTCCTGTTCGATCTGGCGATAGAACCTTTAGCTATAAAAATTAGAAAACATATCGAAGGCATCAAAATCTATAACCAGGAGCTGAAAGTGGCTCTATACGCGGATGATCTGCTAGTATATGTATCCAATACTTCTAGGAATATTCCAAAATTACTCAATATAATTGAACAATTTGGCCATTTTGCTGGGTACAGAATGAATAAACAAAAATCAGAACTACTCTGGCTAAGAAAGACCGACGCCTCACAATTAAATAACCCACTCAAGACAGTTCTAGAATCATTAAGATACTTGGGGATTATAGTCTCAGCCAATCCTCAAGAGTGGTACTCCCTAAATATCACCCCAACGATTGCACGCGCTATTACACTAATGAGAGACTGGCAGAATCTGCCTCTCTCTCTTTCGGGGCGTATTGCTCTATACAAAATGGTAATTTTACCAAAGATATTATATATTCTTCAAAATCTCCCGCTATTTGTAAAAGTACAAGATATCAAGAAACTCAACCAGGCGCTCCGAAAATTTATATGGCAGTCAAGGAAACCCAGAATTTCCCTGCAGAGATTATACTTGGCAAAGCAATTCGCTGGGCTAGCCCTCCCAAACTTATATCTCTACAACTTAGTTTTCTTAGGCCGAATTGCGGCAGATTGGGTAGCAGAAGCCGATTACTTCACGGATAATGGGTTAGAGAATAGCATAATCTATCCCCTGAAGCCAGTATCTCTATTACATACATCGGCTCACTTAATACCTAAGCAGGTGAAAAGTTTTAAAACATTGTACGTAATAATACAGGCTTGGAAAAAGATCGGAGCATTGGTGGGAATAAACACTAACATTCCCAGATACCAAACTCTTATAGGTAACCCAGAATTTCAAGAGGGCTCTCAAGCTCCACATCTGAAAAGATGGCAGGAACAAGGACTTAAACTTGCCTCACAGCTATATCACTTAGAGTCAGGAATTATTAAATCCTTTCAAGAACTGAAAATGGAATTCAATCTTGACAATCAAGACTTTTTTGCTTACCTGCAAGCTAGACATTATACTAGCCAACTGCATGCCCAATTTAGCTGGAAATGGACCTGGGGGAAACTGGAGTCATGGCCAGCCTTGATTAAGGCAGGTCACTGCTCTATCTCTCCATGGTATACCTATCTTAACTCTCAGGAAGGCAGCTGTAATGTAGAGAAACTAGCACAAAAATGGTCAGACCAACTATCTATGAATATAGACAAGGAATCTCATATTATGAGATCCCTTACGCTACTTCGCGACACCACTATTGCTGAAACTTGGAGAGAGTCCCACACAAAGCTTCTATACCAGATATATTACACACCAGATAAGGCCTACAGATGGAACAATAATGATTTCATTAAGTGTCCAAAATGTAGTCTTTTGGCCGCAAACTTATTGCATATGATGTGGCTCTGTCCAAAAATTAAACAATTTTGGCAGAGACTAGAGTATTGGTTATTAAAAATGGTGAAAATTGAACCGTTTAAATTTACTCCCTTAACCATAATTCTTTTGTCAAGAAATAAGGAAGATTTCAGAGACGCTAAAATATTGAACTTAGTTATTTTGGCCGCAAGGAATTTAATTTTTAAAAAATGGAAAACCAGATTCACACCCACAACGAACGAAGTAAAGAATTACCTTAAAAAGCAATATCGGGTAGAACAACTTGCCACAGATCTGAATTCAGAGCACGAAATTGTAGCCTTCTTTAACAAATGGTCAAAATTCATCAAAAGTTTCTCCTCGGCGGAAATAGAGTATATGATAACTCCATTCCAAGACTCTGAAATAGTTCTATTGGGCATTTGGTAGTGGGGGTCTGGCGCGGTTGGGGGGGGGGGGAGGAGAGAGTGTATGCAAAATCATTATTACTTCCTTTTTTTTTTTTTTTTTTTTTTTTGTGTTTTTTTTATAAAGTTAAAAAAATTCCAACAATGTTTCACAAAATCGAAGTAAATACAACCGATAAAAGGTGCAAGATGAATATGTCCATTCTTATGCAGCATCTATGTATAAATAAGGTTGAAGAGACACAAACATTGCAATATTGGTGTCTTGTATTTTTATTTGTTATTGTTTGTTTGCATTTTTTGCTTGGATCATTATATTGTCAAATTTGTTACATTGTTGGTATAAAAGATAAAATAAAAAAAAAAAATAAATAAAAAAAAAAAATTGCCTGCCCTGTCTAAATCATGCAAGTTTAATTTTGAGTAGACTGTCCCTTTAATGATGCATGTTTCTTTGCTGAAAACTACAGTGTTTGTGTTCTAATGCTTGTGGGGTGTGTTCCTGTCCACCAATAGGACTATAGGAATCTTACTTATCAAGTAGTTTCTGTCCCAGATCCAAGTTGTGTACGTGCACATGCACTTACTGTTAGTTTCAAAATACAAATAAACAGCTTTAACTTAAAGGGACAGTAAAGTCACAATTAAACTTTAATGATACAGATAAAGCATGCAATTTCAAAATCTTTCCTATGTACTTGTGTCAAACTTGCGTAGTTCTCTGGGTATGCTTAGCTAAAAGTAAACCTAGGTAGGCTCAGGAGCATACACGTTTCTTTAGCATAATTAAAAAGAGAGAAGCGCTCAACCTGGGAACGAACAATAGCATAATAGCTTGTTCTATGGCTAGTTACCAAACAAGAAGCAGCCTCTTTTTGCTCAACATGTGCCTTTCACAGAGAAGAACTTTCCTGAAGCATATCAGTCTGATCCTGACTTCACAGTACAGTCCAGCCCCGAAATACAAGGCAATCCCTCTCTGAACAAGGGAAACGGCAAAACCCCAGACGTACGTTTCGGCCTATTGTGGGCCTCGTCAGTGAGGTGCAGTCATATCCCTCTAGGGACACTGAGCAACCGGTCCACGTCTGGATTCCCGCATCACACTTAGGGAGACTTCCCTCAGGGTCATAATTTGCATAATTAAAAAAGAGAGAAGCGCTCAACCTGGGAACGAACAATAGCATAATAGCTTGTTCTATGGCTAGTTACCACCCAAGAAGCAGCCTCTTTTTGCTCAACATGTGCCTTTCACAGAGAAGAACTTTCCTGAAGTATATCAGTCTGATCCTGACTTCACAGTACAGTCCAGCCCCAAAATACCAGGCAATCCCTCTCTGAACAAGAGAAACAGCAAAACCCCAGACATACGTTTCGGCCTATTGTGGGCCTCGTCAGTGAGGTGCAGCCATATCCCTCTAGGCACACTGAGCAACGGGTCCACGTCTGGATTCCCGCATCACACTTAGGGAGACTTCCCTAAGTGTCATAATTTGCATAATAAAAAAGAGAGAAGCGCTCAACCTGGGAACGAACAATAAAATAATAGCTTGTTCTATGGCTAGTTACAACCCAAGAAGCAGCCTCTTTTTGCTCAACATGTGCCTTTCACAAAGAAGAACTTTCCTGAAGCATATCAGTCTGATCCTGACTTCACAGTACAGTCCAGCCCCGAAATACCAGGCAATCCCTCTCTGAACAAGAGAAATAGCAAAACCCCAGATATACGTTTCGGCCTATTGTGGGCCTCGTCAGTGAGGTGCAGTCATATCCCTCTAGGCACACTGAGCAACGAGTCCATGTCTGGATTCCCGCATCACACTTAGGGAGACTTCCCTAAGTGTCATAATTTGCATAATTAAAAAGAGAGAAGCGCTCAACCTGGGAACGAACAATAGCATAATAGCTTGTTCTATGGCTAGTTACCACCCAAGAAGCAGCCTCTTTTTGCTCAACATGTGCCTTTCACAGAGAAGAACTTTCCTGAAGTATATCAGTCTGATCCTGACTTCACAGTACAGTCCAACCCTGAAATACCAGGCAATCCCTCTCTGAACAAGAGAAACAGCAAAACCCCAGACGTACATTTCGGCCTATTGTGGGCCTCGTCAGTGAGGTGCAGCTATATCCCTCTAGGCACACTGAGCAACGGGTCCACATCTTGATTCCCGCATCACACTTAGGGAGCACCTCTTTTTATTTATGCAAATTATGAGATTTTGGGAAGTCTCCCTAAGTGAGATGTGGGAATCCAGTCGTGGACCCGTTGCTCAGTGTGCCCAGAGGGATATGGCTGCACCTCACTGACGAGGCCCACTATAAGCCAAAACGTACGACTGGGGTTTTGCTGTTTCTCTCGTTCAGAGAGGGATTGCCTGGTATTTCGGGGCTGGACTGTACTGCGAAGTCAGGATCAGACTGATATGCTTCAGGAAAGTTCTTCTCTGTGAAAGGCACATGTTGAGCAAAAAGAGGCTGCTTCATGGGTGGTAACTAGCCATAGAGCAAGCTATTATGCTATTGTTCGTTCCCAGGTTGAGCACCTCTCTCTTTTTATTTATGCAAATTATGACATTTTGGGAAGTCTCCCTAAGTGTGATGCGGGAATCCAGACATGGACCCATTGCTCAGTGTGCCTAGAGTGATATGGCTGCACCTCAATGACGAGGCCCACAGAAGGCCGAAAGATCGTCTGAGGTCGCTTCTCGGGCCTTTGGCTTGGATCAAGTGCAGTTTTCTGTGCTTGGTCTTGGTTGAAAGATTTGCTGCCTGAGACCTGCTCCTTCAGCCTGGGGTCCTTTCCCTTCGGGATTTGGGCTCCTGCTGCTATTGGGGGGTGGCTTCTCCTTAGGCGTAGAGCAACTGGGTAGTAGGGCCATCCCCTTGGCCTTGTGGCATCGTCCCTGGACTTCAGCCACATGCTGCTTTTGGGGGGGCGCTCTGAAATCCAGCCTAAAGAGGCAATAGGACATTTATGGCTACCAATGTGCCAAACGTTCCCTATACACTTCGGGTGTTGATTTCTGAGGACTTCCGAGAGAATATTGGTTTGGCTCATGTCCAGCAGGTTGCTTTGGAGGGTGTTTTGAAGATGCCAAGAGCAAGTTTGCATTGTGTTCAGTCTTTCCCTTCAAGAGGGATTTTTGATGTGGCTTTCACAGATGAGCATCATTTACAGACCTGCTATCAACGGACTATTGATATGGCTGTTGCTCCAGAGTTGGTGGGCATGAGATTTGTTGCCTGTGTGCAGAGGGAGAGAAGAATCCCGGTGACAGTACATATGTACAACCCTTGGGTCACTGATGTCGAAATTCGTCTGTTTCTTTGTCGCTACTTTGATGATGTTCAAGGAGGTAGCAAGATAAATAATCAATTTGGGACTTTCAATGGAAAGCACAGGTTCTGGGTGCGGTTTGTGCCAGATGAATTAGGTATTGGTGTAAAGAAACACCCTCCAAAGACTTTCGCCATTTGTGGAAATAGAGGTTTCCTATACTATGATGACATGCCTCTGTTTTGCCGTAGTTGCAACCTGTTTGGTCACATTGCTGAAAATTGCCCAGGTGCCAGATGTCAAAATTGTGGTGAGGAGGATCATCTTGTTGCCCACTGTAGTAAACTCCGGACCTGTGATCTGTGTGGTTCTTCAAGTCATCTGTGCAGGATGTGTCCTTTGATGATGTTGCAGGGGCTTGATAGAGTGAAGCCTTCCTACGCTGATGTTGCAAAAAAAACATCTTCAGTTGCGGTTGAGCTATCTGTGAATGAATTCCATATTACCTCTTTTGTGTAAAAAAACTGCAGTTGGGGTTTCTGTCGGAGAGGTGTCTGATGCTCCTGTGGTGGTTCCTGTGGCTGAGAAGGTGGAGGAAGCCCAATCTAATCTTCAGGAGGTGGATCTTGCTACATCTAATGTAATAGCTGCTTCCGATGTTCTTGAAGCCCTGTTGCCCGATTCTGTGGATGATACTGTTGCTGTTCCTGGGACAGAGAATTTTTCCTTCACTGAATCATCTTGTTATCCTGCTCCTGATGCTGTTCTTGGTGAAGGGGAGAACATTGATTGGTTTGCTGTTGTGTCCTCTGGTTCTGAGGAGGATATGGACACTGCAGGGATAAAATCTGCCTCCAAGCGGAAAAAAGCTGCGGCTTCTGATGGATGGGAGAGTCCTGATTTGGATCTTCCAGTAGTTAAGATTGCAGATCCAGATACTGCAAGTGATGCTGACTCTTTAATTTCAGAGTTTCCTTCTGTCTCTACTAAAGATGTTCCCTCTGACTCAAGCCAGTGTATAGGTGACTTTTCTGATGCCTCTTCTGTTGGTTATCTAGATAAAAGAGATGTGAACCAACTTGCTGAAGTTACTGGTTATGAGGCTGGCAAGGGGGAGCCTAGGAGGTCGGAACATCACAGAGGCAGATTTAAAGGATCTGCTTTGAGTCCTAAGAAAAAGAAAGGAAAGAATTCCTGATGTTTTTTTGTTTTTCTTTATTTTATTTTTGTGATGTTTCTGACCATTTCTTCCCTTAATGTCAGGTGTATGAAAACTATAGCAAGGAGAGCTGCAATTTTTAAGTTACTATCTGTATGTTCTGCTAATATTTTTAGTTTTTTTGTTTGCAGGAATGTGGTCTCTCTGAACATCCTTAATGTGCTGACTGGGAATATGGGCCTAAAGTATGGTCTTGTTCTTCTGATAGGAATGGGGGGGGGTTGTTTAAGGCAGTGTTTTTCAACCAGTGTGCCGTGGCACACTAGTGTGCCGTGAGAGATCCTCAGGTGTGCCACGGCAGACTGACAACAGTGTGACATATTTTTTAAACTTTGCTTGTTTTTTACTCCCAGTGCAGGGGTAGTTTGTAGGAGGCATGGCATAACAGCACAATACATACAGTATGTGTGTGTTTGTGTGTATGTGTATATATATATATGCTGTATTAGGCTACAATGTGTGATTTTTTTAAAATTTTGGGATGGTGGTGTGCCACAGGATTTTTTCATGTAAAAAAGTGTGCCACAGCAAAAAAAAGGTTAAAAATCACTGGTTTAAGGGATTTTGCTTTTCTATCTTTAATGTAATTCATATTGTTCCAGGTCGGGTTCTTTTGGTTAGTTTTAGTTTTTGTGGGACTGTTTTTCGTTTGTTTAATGTATATGCTTCTCCAAATAGGGTAGAACGTTTGCTTAATTTTTAAACATTAAAGTTTTTTCTGCCAGGTCGAGAGCCAACTTTTTTGGTTGGGGATTTTAATTGTATTATTAAGAATGGGGACAGAGAGGGTGGGAGTGATTGTAGGGTGGATAGCTCAGGGAAGTTTTTAGTTGATCTGCTTAAATCTTTCGGTTTGAAGGATGCCTTCGGGTCTGTTTCATTTTCAGGGGAGGGTTTTACTTTCTTTAGTGATAGTGGTGGGATAAAATCTCGAATTGATTTTTGTTTTTTATCTAAATTTCTATGTGTTGATGATTTTTCTTTAAAGCGGATGCCCTTTACGGATCATGCCCTTTTGATGTGTAAGGTGAATTGTGATTTGAAGATCAAGTATGGTAAGGGTGTTTAGAAACTGAACGTGGATTTGTTAGAAGATGAGAAGATTAAGCGTCAGTTTGTTTGTATGTATGAAAGGTGGTGTGAAAGAAAGTGTGATTTTAATAATGTGCTTATGTGGTGGGAATGGTTGAAGGTGGAAATAAAGAGGTTTTTTATTAAGAAAGGCTGTGAGAAAGCTAGAATGGAAAGGGAGTTGTATGATAAATGGTATCTGAGATTGTTGTATTTGTATGAATTGAAACATTGTGGTATTGATGTGCATGAGGAAATTTCTGAAGCAAGAAAGATAATTAAAAAGTGTATGCATGAAAAAGGAAAGAAAATTGCTTTTTAAGGCAAGATTGGAGAAAATGGAAAAGGATGAGTCTTGTAGTAAATATTTTTTTAAGAAAGCTTTTGAAGGAAAGACTGGCTTTGTTAGTGTTTTTGATAAGGTTGAGTGTGAAATTAATGGTACGGATGGTGTTTTGCGTGAAGTTCATGAGTTTTATAGTGAGCTGTATAAAGAAAAGACAAGAGATGTTTTATTGGAAAAGGAGTTGTTGGACGACATTGAGGTTAAGTTGGAAAAATATGATAATGATTTGTTAGAAAGGGATCTAAGTTTGGATGAGATCGCAGAGGTTGTTAGGAGTTTTAAGAATGGGAAGGTACCTGGTTGTGATGGTTTGCCTGTTGAATTTTATACTTTTTTTTGGAATTTGATTGGGGTGGACATGTTGGATGTTTGTAAGTTTGTTTTGAGAATTAATTTTTTGCCTGTTTCAATGAGGAAAGGTTTGATTGTTTTGTTATTCAAAAAGGAAGATAAGAGAGATTTGAGGAATTGGAGGCCGATTACGTTGTTGAATGTTGACTATAAGGTTATTGCAAAGGTGCTGGCAAATAGAATACGTGGAGTGATTGGTAAGGTTGTGGGTGAAGAGCAAGTGTGTGCTGTTCCTGGGCGTCAGATTTCTGAAAGTTTGTTGTTACTGCGTTATGTACTGTGGTATGTGAGGGAGAGGATGAGGTCTGTTGCTCTTGCTATTGTGGATTTTGAAAAAGCGCATGATAGGGTAGTGCATGATTTTATGTTTCATATTTTAGAACGTTTAGGTTTTTCTGGTAGGATTATTGGATGGTTTCAATGTTTGTATTGTGATATTGTGAGTCAAGTTCAGGTTAATGGTTTTTTGACTGAGGAATTTTGTGTTAAATCAATGTGTCATTGAGCCATTGCTAGTTTGAGGAAGGATAAATTAGTTAAAGGTGTGAGTGTTCCTGGCAGTAATGGAAAGTTTTTAAAAGTGATTGGGTATATGGATGATGTGAGTGTGGTATGTGAATCTCAGGCTGGTTTGAGGAGGGTGAAAACTTTGGTTGAATGTTTTTGTATGGCAAGTGGTTTCAGAGTTAATTGGAATAAGTGTAAAGTTAAAGTTTTTGGTAATGATAGGGAGATTGATTCCTGTGGATGGCCTGTGACTGACGGTGCAATTGAGGTGTTGGGTGTGAAATTTGATGTGGATTTGAAAGGCTTGGAAAGTTGGGAGAATGTTTTTGATAAAGTGAGTAGAAAACTTCAGTTTTGGTCTTTAAGGACTTTATCTTTGGAAGGAAAAATGTTAGTTATTAAATCGGTTTTGATCCCTATTATGTTATATTTGGCGTTAGTTTTTCCACCTCCTGAGAGGATTTTTCGGAGAATTTTGAGAGTGTTGTTTTCTTTTTTCTGGAGTTCTGCTATGGAGCGTTTGAAAAGAGATGTTGTTGTTAAGAGTAAGAATGTTGGTGGTAAGGGTTTTCCAAATGTGGAGAGATTTTTGGCTGTGAAATATGTTAGTAGGTGTGTGGTTGTATGGTAAAGTATACTTGTGGAAATGTTTTAAGACTATATGGTTTGTTTGAGATTGATAGAAAGAAGCTGGTATGTTTTTCTGTTCCGTGGTTTTATGTAAGGGTGGAATGTTGGATTAAAAAATATGGTTTGGAGAATGTTAGTAGGGAGATGTGGTGTGCAAACAGAATGGTGTTGAAAATGTTGGAGAAGAAGGAAGGTCTTGAGTTGATTGGGGGTTTAAATGAGAATGAATGCGTGTTGGTATGGAAAAATGTGTGTAATAAGTATTTGATGAATAGGCAGAAAGATATTGGTTGGATGAGTGTGCATAAGTGTTTGCCGACAAGGGATTTTCAGAGAGTGCGTCGTTTAGTGGCTTCAGAAGTGTGTCCTAGAGATGATTGTTGTCAAAGCGAGAGTGTTATTCATTTGTTTTGGAATTGTGAGTATGCTAGGGATGTTTGGAGAAGTTTGAAAAGGATGATTAAGGGTCTGACTGGAGTGCAGTTTTTTACTTTTAATATGATGATGTATGGTTTGTGTGGAAGTGGTGTGGAAAATGAGAAAGCAAGATTGATATGGTTGATGGCATGTTGTGTGAAGGAGGTGTTGTGGGATGTGCGTAATATTTTGATTTTTAAGAAAGAGGTAGTTACTGTAGGTAATTGTGTGGGTATGATCCGTGGGAAGTTGTTTTTGTATTTTTCTTTTGATAGGAGGCGATATGGGGAATTAGATTCTGAAGGCATCTGGAAGACAAAGAAGTGAAAGGATTGGATTATTTAGTTTTTAGTTTTTTTTTCTCCAGTTTGTTTTTGTCTGTATTTGAAATATGTTTAATTTTATTCTGTGTGATTATTTAAGTTTTATGTTTGCATTTTGATTTTTTTTCTGATGACAAAAGTTTGGGTCAATATTTCAGTTTTGTAACAAGATATTTTGTTTGCATTTGTTATTATGATTTTATTTTGTATATATGCATATATGATTATTTTTCTAATAAAAGAATTACGAAACGTACGTCTAGGGTTTTGCTGTTTCTCTCGTTCAGAGAGGGATTGCCTGGTATTTCAGGGCTGGACTGTACTGTGAAGTCAGGATCAGACTGATATGCTTCAGGAAAGTTCTTCTCTGTGAAAGGCACATGTTGAGCAAAAAGAGGCTGCTTCTTGGGTGGTAACTAGCCATAGAGCAAGCTACTATGCTATTGTTCGTTCCCAGGTTGTGCACCTCTCTCTTTTTATTTATGCAAATTATGACATTTTGGGAAGTCTCCCTAAGTGTTATACGGGAATCCAGACGTGGACTCGTTGCTCAGTGTGCCTAGAGGGATATGGCTGTACCTCACTGACGAGGCCCACTATAGGCCGAAACGTACATCTGGGGTTTTGCTGTTTCTCTTGTTCAGAGAGGGATTGCCTGGTATTTCGGGGCTGGACTGTATTGTGAAATCAGGATCAGACTGATATGCTTTAGGAAAGTTCTTCTCAGTGAAAGGCACATGTTGAGCAAAAAGAGGCTGCTTCTTGGGTGGTAACTAGCCATAGAGCAAGCTATTATGCTATTGTTCGTTCCCAGGTTGAGCACCTCTCTCTTTTTATTTACGTTTCTTAAGCACTCTGGGAGCAGCGTATAACAATGTTACTAACACTATTGCAAACACTGCTGCCATAAAGTGTTGAAGCCTACTTAGGCTAATTTAGCTTAGAGCATACATAGGTACACTTAGGAGCGTGCACATGTCTTGACCATTATATGGCAGCAGGTTGGCAACAATCTTTGCAACAATGTTATACATTGTTAAAATGTTGCAAACATTGCTGCCATATAATTTTTCTTCTCTTTAACCCTCTTTGCAGCTATTGCTAAGACCTTAAAATTAATCACTGTACCCTGTACAGAGGCCACTTCCTGGGCAGGCCTTGCTGACAGCAGTGAGGCAGCACAGAAATAACAATATGGAGGCCTCCCCAATAAAAGAATCACAGAGACAGTATGGTGCCTTCATTACATTAGATCAGCGGGTATCTCATGACTTTTACTGTGTAAACAATCACAGTGGTTGTATACTATGATGCAGCCTAGATACTGGTATGAAGCAATGCATGCTGGTCTCAAGATTAGTGGGCTATCACTAGATGCTTACTACGAACATTGTCATATTAGGGGTAAAAATCATTTTGCATCAGGTGGATTACAGGTATTAAGGAAAATATTAAAGGGACATTAATCTGCAGTAAGATATTCACATACTGTGGTTTTTCGTCCTGTGCATGCGGCCCTCTTCAACAATATACTCTTATTTTAACCCTTCAAATGTGCTTGTTAGTGAAGTTCTGCATCTTCACACTGGAAGCCGCCATCTTGGAATTTAAGTGTGTTGTACCCTGTGAATGCTGCACATTCACAGATTAGTGATATCGGCATCTGCTTGACAAGCTGTATTATGCACTGTTGTTTAATGTGCACAATACAGAGCGGGAGCTGTACATTTGTTTTGCAGTGGCTGCACTGCTGTATATTATTCCTGAGTGTTTTTTTATTATATTTGGTATGTAACTTTTAAACTGTGTAAAAAAAAAATGCAAAAATGAACTCTTCTGCTTTTTATTGTGCAAGTTAAAATCCAAAGTTCAAATTACAGCTGTTAAAAAGTCAGAAACATCACTGATGTATGAAAGTTCACTGCTGCTGTTACAGAATGAAATGTTGAGGCCCATTTATCAAACTCCGAATGGAGCTTGAGGGCCCGTGTTTCTGGCGATCCTGCAGGCTCGCCAGGAACAGCAGTTATGAAGCAGTGGTCTAAAGACTGCTGCTTCATAACCCTGTTCAACCCGATCGAGTACGATCGGGTTGATTGACACCTCCCTGCTGGCGGCTGATTGACCGCGAATCTGCAGGGGGCGGCGTTGCACAACCAGCTCACAAGCGTTACAAGATGGCTGCCCCCAGTAAGACGCAGATGTTTACCAACTGGCTTCTGTAACCCGTTAAAATAATGGCTGCAGGTACAGGAAGAAAGAGTAAAAACCATGCTACAGTAGTTATTATAATTTTTATTATTATTATTATTATTCTTTATTTATAAAGCGCCAACAGATTCCGCAGCGCTGCCCATGGGTACAAGGATAACAGTACAATAGAGAAACAATACGATAAAAGACAAAATTTTACAGACAAAATACAGGGGGAATTGAGGGCCCTATTCCCGTGGGAACTTAAATCTAGTAGTTGTATTCATTAGTTTAATGTCCCTTTAAATGGACATGAAACCCAATTTTTTCTTTCTTTCGTGATTTAGGTAGAACATACACTTTTAAACAACTTTCCAATTTACTTCTATTATCTAATTTGCTTCATTCTCTTGGTATCATTTGTTGGAAGAAGCAGCAATGCACTACTGGTTTCTAACTGAACACATGGGTGAGCCAATGGCAATCGGTATATATGTGCAGCCACCAATCAGCAGCTAGAACCTAGGATCTTTGCTGCTCCTTAGCTGTCCTAGATGAACCTTTCAGCAAAGGATAACAAGAGAGGGAAGCACATTAAATAATAGAAGTAAATTGGAAAGTTGTTTAAAATGATATGCTCTGTCTAAATCATGAATATCTAATTATGACGTTACTGTCCCTTTAATTTATTGTTTTAATAAGTATTTAAAAAAATAACATATTTGGTGAATACAGAGATTTAGATGATTTATTGACTGTGTATTGATTATCACTTTAAGCAATAATTTCATAATATACAGAATGTCTTGTGCAGACTTTTTTTTTCATTATAACAATTCAGAGAAGGAACAGTTCCCTTGATATTGCCAGCAGATCTAATTAAGATTACACAGGAAAACGCAAGAGACTTCTGTACGTTAATTAATCAAATAAAGTTTTGCTATTACAAAATCAGCGTAACAATTGCAAAAGGAATTAATGAGCCCCTTAGTGACTTTGCAATATTCAGACTGTGTGAACATGAGAATTAGTTGGACAGAGGCCAATGCCAAGTAATGATGAACTCTGAAATTAAAATAGCAAACATTGTAATGATAAATCTCAGCAGTAAGCACATTACTGTTTACTTTCTTCTGTTATAAAATCTGATACAATGAATGGCAATAACATTTTGTACAGTCTAATTTAGAGGCAAATTATAATTTAAGGTTATAGTCTGGGAGAAAATAAAAGTTTGGTATAAATCTAAAGAGGAATGAAGCTTGCCCCATAATTAAAATAAATATACATTGATACACAAGAAAATTTAAATTAGATAGACAGACTAATACATACATTTATAAACACTGGGTAGCGTGTGTATGTAAAATTATATATATATATATATATACAGTATATAAATAAATAAATATAAATAAATATATATATATATATATATTTATATTTAGAGCTGGAAATTTCGGATAGTCTTGGATGAGTATGAAATTGCAGTGGACATGTTTTGCAGTGGACAATTTTTGCCAATATTTAACAATGAGGGGAATTTTAAATTAAAGGGCCAGTAAACCTAAAAAATAACAGAGCAGGAGCGAGCTGCACTGAGTGTAATCGCGCGGTTTGGCCGGGCTGTGACTAGACAGCTGGCCAGATGCACTCTGTGATAAAAACAGACCCGCTCAGAAGAGCACAGAGAGCGGGTCTGAAAAACCTTTTTTATAAAAATTCACAGGGAATATTAGGTTTTATAAAGCTGCTGCTAATATAATGTTATATAATTCTGTACTATGTGCAGAATTATATAACATTATTTTTTAGGTTTACTGGCCCTTTAAAGTCTAAGGGGTCAATTTATTAAAGTCTGGC